>NC_053393.1:170153419-170453419 GCF_905171765.1 Bufo bufo
GAATCTTTTAATGATATTTATGTCCTGTAGATGGTGGAATATTCAAACTCTTTGTGATTTTACGCTGAGGAACAACTTTCTGATTTTGTTGCACAATTTTTAGACACTTTTTTTGCAGATTGATGAACCTCTGCCCAGCTTTGCTTCTGAGTCATTTGACCCTGTCCCAACTTTTTTGAGATGCATTTTTGTCGTCAAGTTCTAATTGAGTTTTTATTTTTTCATAAAATGGTAAAAAGTCTCACCTTCAACTACTAATATGTGTTCTATGATCTATTGTGAATAAAATTTGGGTCTATAAGATTTTCAAATGAATGTATTCTGTTTTTATTTACATTTATTTAAATTTTACACAGCATCCCATTTTTTTTTATTGAGGCTGTATATTTTTTCATGAACGGGTTTCGGTTGGTGTGGGAGTTTTTAAAATTTTTATTTGTATTGTATTTTTTTTTACTTTTTTTATTTTTGTCATATAATATGTCTACCAAGAGGTTAATAAAAGACGTTTGGGGGGGCACTGACACCTTTTTTTTTTTTACTTTTATTTTGCACTGCTGTGGGGGCATTGTATGCAGGCAGGGCTGATCTAGGTCTGCTAAGACCCTGCAGTTCTTTTCTGCCTAAGACACCCAGCGATCACATGATCCCCAGGTCCAATAGAGGACAACCACTTCCTCTATTCACCGCATAGTGCTCATTCAGAGCTATGCACCGAGCAGAGGACAAAGCAGAAGTGGTAATAAACGGCTTCTATCTTATCCTCAGGACACCCAGCTATCACTGGCAGCCAGGGACTCTACCTGCTCCTTCGAGATTGCAGAGACAGGAGCTTCAATCCAGTGCTCCAAGCACCATACATGTATGGCGATTGGTCTCTATTGGGACCATGAGTTCCAAGAAAAGAACAAAGAGGATGTAAACTTACCCTGCCATTTACAATTTCCAGTCCAATGGCATCAACCTTTGCACTACTGATTCCCAGAAGAACTCCATTATGTGAAGTAGTACGGACTTCCAGTGATATGTTCACATCTGATCGCACTTTGTAACCTTCTTTCACTATACAAAAGAAATGTCAATATACACATTTATCTCATGATTTACTAAATCATAGAAATACCCATGCACTTTTCTTTTCAGAATTGTCCATATTAGACTCATCAAACTTTAGAAGCCTGTGCACATATATAGGCACACAATGGACGTAAAAATGTTATATTTAAAAATTGGAAAAAGACATAGGCCATAGACATAGGACATCTATGAAATCGGGTAGGCCAATTTTACGGCATTAAAATAACGCAAGTGTTGGAGCACTTTCATAAATAAAGTGCACCAACACAAACCGAAGACAGAGTTAAGAATGATACAAAAACACTTGAAATATAAATTACCCCATAAACTCAAAAAAAGTAGCTTGTCTGGCATAAAACAATGTCGTAAAGTGTTTTGACATGTCATAATGACATATCAATGGTTTTGATTAGTGCATGGTCTGAGAGCTGATACCTCCACTGATCGCTAAAACAATGAATTAGAAGCACTCACTTGGAGCTCTGTCCCTCCTCACTGTTGAAGATGGACTCAGTAGAAAGTCTATGAACCCATCTCCAGTCCGTCTTCAGCAGAGAGGAGAGACAGTGCTCTGAGTGCTTCTATCGCCTTGATTTAGTGATTGGTGGGAGTCTCAGCACTTGGACCGCCACCAGTCAAAAGCTTTGATATGTAAATATAATTTACCAAAGGTCTTGTGAAAGTACAGTCGCAGTTTAAAAGAGTTATGCCCAAATTTTGGTAAAAACGAAAGTCAGACATCTTATAGTGCATGACAATATATTTCGAACAAAGCTAAAAGCAGTCCTGTATCTCACATGAATCCAGAGCTTCCCCCATTCATTACTGTCAACATTTGACAGTGGCACTACCCCTTTAAGGATGACAGCTATTCATACTCAAACCCACAGCTTAGATAACTTCCACCCCATTTCTATCTTCATTTTCCCATGCTGACATTAGAAAGAAGTTTAGGGGTTGTTTTCTAGGATACTGCAGGTCATGAACAGAGAAAGCTGCTCTCCCACCACACCTCTAACATATGAAGCTGGGACATAGAAGTACACTAGCTAACAATCAGAACTAAAATTCTCTAGTATTGGATCCCCATATTGGTTAATGAGAGGTATAATAATATGAAAAGTCCATATCCATCATCATTCATTTATCTGTAATTACTAGCCATACTGTACACTGAGCAGTGGTACATATATACACTTTTGTAGATGGATGTAAGAAGTTTACCTAAAGCTGCAAACCCAGATCCATCAAAATAAGTTCCCTGTTGCGCAGAGGCATAACATTTGTTGATTGCATGTATGGAAAGAGCTCCATCCTTATCCAGTTGTTTGCTATTAATGGTGACATTGCTGATGCATGCTGGGATACTTTGTGTCACCTAAGAAGGAAAAATCAGTTTGAGCCATTATCTCAGTTATTAATGAAGTAATAGTAGAAGAATACAGTACAATAAAGTATTTTCATGACTCGGGTTTGAAACAAGTTAGTATTTCCAATGATTTTATGATAACATGCACACGGTCTCATGCACACACAACCGTATGTATTTTGCGGTCTGCAAAACACGTATCCTCATGTTATGTCTTTGTAACATCCATTTTTTTGCAGACCCAATGACTTCAATGGGTCCTTGGTCTGCATTTTACAGCCAAAAATAGGACATGTTCTATCTTTTGGAGAATGGACGCATAAATGCGGAAAGCATATAGATGATCCGTGTGCATTCCGCAATCTGTAAGTCCGTTCTGCAAAATCAATTGGTCCGCAAAAAAAAAAAAAAAAAACAACGCAACACGGACCGCGTTTTGCAGACCGCAAAATACATATGGTCATGTACATGAGGCCAAATGGTGATTATGTGCACACACATCACAGGTGATGGAATGTATGAATCACTTTAGGAAGGGGTAATCAAACATGGGGAGTCTTGTTTTTAGAAGCCCCAGGAATAAGCTGTTATCCACAGGGGAACAGCAATCCACCTATCCCTTGGTTGAACTTGATGGACTTTGTCTTTTTTTCAACGGTATTAACTATGTAACATCATCGTTCATCGAAGTCAGTGAGCATTCTGCTGTCCTTCAGTGGTGAAAAAGGGGGCCAGCTCCTATTATTTTTGGTCAGAAATAGTCATTATTAATGATGCATGAGCCTTCCTTACATTTCCTATGTTCTTAGCTGTGTAGCTTGGAGGCAGTCCACCCAGGTACAGTTTCCCTTCCACGTCCATAGTGTTGCTCTCCCCAGGAGTGCTGACGGAAGCAGATTCCTGGCCATCAACAGTAATGGTACTTCTTCTTTTAATGTATTCAGTTGATATCTGTGCACAAGTGAGATCAATTCGTAAACTGACATATACATCACTATACAGATCATTTACTGTAATTATGTTTAGATGCTAAAGATTCACATTAGACAAGAGCTGATTGCTAATCGGTTGCTTTTCAATGCAAGTATGCTGATTTGGTTGAACGTAAAAGATTAATTATACCTCATTGTGATACACCATATATAACATATACTGTATCGTATCTGACCCAACTGCACCAACACCTCCAGAAGAAATTAGCAATGCAAGACTCTCCTTGAGCGCACACCCTCTCCTGCTATTTTCCTTCAAAATGAAGCTGTAAAGCCAAAGGAAAATACAATTTGCCCTGCAGCTGTATACATTCATCTTGTAATTCATTTTTTAATATCCTGTTAGTGCTTGATACTTGCATTTCCTTTTTTATCTCCCTTTAAACGCAGCAGTTTCGCTCAGGAGGGTGAGAATGTATTGATCTACAAATCTAGCGATGAGGTAATGAGATGAACCAAATGTAAGTGCCACCACTTAATGCATTATAAACTATTCATTAACTTTAATCGCAAAAGCTTAATACAAAATTCCAGTTGTAGAAACTGAGTAATCTAAGTATTGAAATAGATGAACACCAATTATTCCAGTAAGAACCATTAAAGTGGTTGTCTGAGTTATTTTTTTTGTTCTTTGTATGTTTCTAAGTAGGCAAATGTAAGGACTTTACAATTCACTTACTTTATCTCCAGTTGCTCCTTTCTCAGATTTCACTGAGGGTCACATGATCTGTGATGTCAGCTTCTCTCCCTGCTCTGATTATGTTTCATGCACAAGCCTGAGAGACCAGATATATACCTGTACACCTCATATCACTGTGCTGAACACTCCCCCTGCACTGCCAGCTGCTGCTTATTGCTCTCTCCCTGGATTTTTTAGGAAAAACATTAACCCCTTCAGCTGCACAGACTCAGGGCTGAAGGCTTTACTGAGTAGCTGCAGGCAGTGAAGAGACACATTCTGGGTACAGGAGCTGACAGAGGAGTTCTGCAGAGCATTGCACAAGAACAGGTAGGGGGAAGATCCTGTGTGTATCAGCAGTGTCATTGTACAGCTGGAACTTGTAGTCCTACACATATAACATGCTGCTGAGTCTCCCAGCAGGCAGACATGTCATTTAGGGCAGCACTTGTATTCACTCCCTTTGCAGGGGGAGGGGCACGAATATTCATGAGGAAAACCTGAGATTGTTGTTATTGCAGGTAAACAAAGGGCCAGAAGAGAACCAGGGAAATGAGGAAATATATATTTTTTTGCCTAAAACTTTCTTAGCTTAGTTATATATTGCTGCCCATCAGATTTATAGTGCTATATATATTTTTTCATAACTTGGGCAACGCCTTTAATGTTCAGGACTTAGTACATCATACATACAATATATTTAATTTTCTACATACTGTGTGCCATTTCCCATCATTGATAACAGCAGAATGGATGGTCTCGGTCCGTCCTTTGCCCATGTCAAATAGGAAATGCAGTCTTCCTTCATGAAGCTGAAGTGCAGCGTAGTCAACCTGATTTTGGTGAGCCATGTAGTAGATGAGGCCACTGGTGGCAAATGTCCTCAATGATAACTGAACAGACATTCTACAAGAAAAGTGATATATACCTTGATTTAGTTCAAGAAGACTATGAAAAATGTATGTGTTATTACCTGTATGTCTGCCCAGAACAAATTAAACTACAGCAGATACACATAGCTCTATATATTAAAGTGCACCTCTAGTGTAGATAAGATTCCTTATGTCCACATGCATACATATGAGTTTGTCTTCACAAAAAAAAAAAAAAACACAATAACATAAACCATCATTACAAGACAGACTAAGCATTTGTTTGCCATCTATTATAATAATAATAATAATAATAATAATAATAATAATAAGTGCAGCTTGACACTACGCAAGAGTAGACTTGGCAGTTTGACACCACCCATTTCTGTCCACTTCTGATTTGCATTTTTTGCAGATCGAATGTGGACTCATTTATTTCAATGGGGCTGTAAAAAAAAATGCAAACAACAAACCACATCCGTATGTCCATTCTGCAACCCCATACCCACATAAAATATAGAACATGTCCTATTCTTGTCTGTTTTGCACATGACCATTAACCGTGTTTTGAGGATTTATGGTCGTCTGCATGCGGCCTGAAACCACCCATGAAAAAGCCTATCTGAGCTCGAGCCTTCTCTATTCAAACCAGACAGAAGGCACGGTGGCCTCACCTATTGTGTACCCTTGCTTCTGTTAACAGAAATGTAAATTTTTGTAGCATGCAATATTACATGCAACTACTTTTTCATAATTACATAAAACAGGATATTCCATTATTCTGACCTTCTTCTGATGGTGGCTTGGTCAAATGGCAAAATAATATGGCTTCCTCTCGTAAGACCAAACTGGTGGGCGTCTGGAACGTAAGCCGGCAATATATCCTGTGCACATTGTAATGGCTATATCAACGAGAAATTTTATGACATGTACATTAGTGATAATAACCATAATGTTATACAGATAGAAAATCTGATATAATCAGGATATTATAATATTAGTTCTCAGGTTCTTGGTGTAATACATAGGTATCTAGACAGGGAATTATTGTAGCTGCATTTTAGCATACAGTACAATTTCAGTTGCAACCTTAATAAGTTGATTCTAAAATTAATTTACATAACTTATGTTTAACTAAGCGAGTTGAGTTGCTGAAAGAAGACGCTGAGCTATATTTGCAATAATGAACCACTAGATATACAAGCAATGCAAACATCTTCATGTCCCTGCTGTTGACATTAAGTTCTACTACGCTTATATAAGCTTTCAATGAGAAATGTGAACCTCTGTCTGTAAATTGCTGATTTATTATATTTTAGCAACTATTTCAATTGAATTATAAGAGTATTTCCACGCTTACATGTAATCAACATATACTGATTATTTTTTTATATAAAATATAAAGGAAGAATTAATTTTTCATGCATTCTTACGCACTAACCTATTTATATAGTAAAAATTTATAAATTGTGCATACAAAACACAAAATTATTAGAAAGGTTTTTTTATATATGAAATTCTACTCCTAGAAAAATAAAAACAAAAATGTTGGCAACAGATTGCACATGATTACTGCAACAACAAAAAAAATGACCATGGTATTTGCAGTGCTACTGCTGTGTGTTTACCAACCATCACTGTAGCGTTTATCTGTATTTCTGTCTCTATGTATCAACAGATCTCTAGGACCATGATTGGACCTAATATTCAGTGCATTCGGAAAGTTTTCAGACCCTTTCACTTTGTCAAGTTTTGTCATGTCACAGCTTTGTGCTAATATATATATATAAAAAAAAAAAAAGGTTTTCCCCATCAATCTGCACTCAATACTCCATAATGAGAAAGTGAAAGCAGAATTGGAGAAATTTTTTGCTAATTTATTAAAAAAGAAAAGCTAAAATTTTGCATGGACATAACTATTCAGACCCTTCGGTATGACACTTGAAATGTAGCTCTGGGGGCCTCATATTTCTGTAGACCATCTATGAGATGTTTCTACCCTTGATTGGAGTCCACCTGTGGTAAATTCAGTTGATTGGAAATTATTTGGAAATACACACTACTGTCTATATAAGGTCTCACAGCTGACAATGCATATCAGAGAAGAAGCTAAGCCATGAGGAGTAAAAAAGTGCCTGTAGAACTCAGAGACAAGATTGTGTGGAGGCACAGATCTGGAGAATAGTACAAAAATTCTGCTCCACTGAAAGTATGCAATAGCACATAATTATTAAATGGAAGGAGCTTGTAACAACCAGGACTCTTCCATGAGTTGGCCAACCCACTAAACTAAGTAATCATCAGAGAATGGCCTTGGTAAGAGAGGTGACCAATAACCCAGTTGTTACTCTGGCTGAGCGCCAAAAATCCTGTGTGATCCTGTTACAGAAGGTCAACCATCACTGCAGCACTCCAAAAATCTGAACTTTATAGCAGAGTGGCCAGAAAGAAGCCTCTCCTCAGTAAAATACACACAAATGCCTGCCTGGAGTTTGCAAAAAAGCACCTAAATGACTTTCAGACTGTGGGAAACAAGATTCTCTTGTCTGATGAAACCAAGACTGAACTTTTTTGCCTCAAATTCTAAGCATAATTTCTTGAGGAAACCAGGCAGTGCCCAATACCATCCCTAGAGTGAGGAATCATTCTGTGGGGTTTTTTCAGTGGCTAGAACAGGGAGAATGGTCAGGGTTGAGGGATCGCTGAATCAAGCAAAGTACTGAGAAATTCTTAATGAAAACTTGATGCAGAGTGCTCTGGACCTCAGACTGGGCCTAAGGTTTACCTTCCAACAAGACAATGACCCTATGCACAGAGCCAAGACAACAAAGGAGTGGCTTAGGGACAACTCTGTGAATGTGCTTGAGTGGCCCAGCCAGAGCCCTAACTTGAACCCACTCAAACATATTTGGAGAGACCCGAAAATGGCTGTCCATCAATGTTCCTCATTCAACCTGACAGAGCTTGAAATAATCTGCAGAGAAGAATGGCAGAAAATCCCTAAATCCAGGTGTGCAAACCTTGTGGCATAATACCCAAGAAGGCTGGAGGCTGTAATCACTGTAGGTTTTCCTTTTCAATAAATTAGCAATGTTTTCTAACATTCTCTTTTCACTTTGTCATCAATGGGTATTGTGTGCAAAATGATGGGAATTTTTTATTTTATTTTAGCTGGAACATAACAACATACTGTATAAAAAAGTAAAAGGGTCTGAAGACCTTCTGAATACACTGTATGCTCTTTAAAACTGAATAGTTGGTATATTTACAGTATATATGGGTTCGCTGGTATTTATTAAATGGGAGAATAAATTCTATAAATAGATTATTTTATCAATTTCAGTAAAATATATGCTTCTTTACCCCCACAATATAAAACCAGTCAATTTCATACTGAACAAAGTCCATCTCTTACTTTTGTGACGTGTGACCTCAGTACCGATGTAGTTATATGTGGTTTTATTGCTGTTACATGTCCATCTGGTACTGGAGTTGGCAGCAGATCTTGCTCCTCATCGTTGACAGTTGGCTTAGGCTTTTCAGTCAACATGCAGCTGTCCATCTGAACATTCTCATACTTTACAACAGTGGTGTAATCCATTTGCCTAATTCATATTAAATACGAAAAATTCATTAGTCATATATTTCTAGACAATGTCCAAAGACCTTTCATCTCATGGTGAACTTACTCCATGTTTAAAATTAAATTCTGGATACATCCATAGAAAGACTGGCTTGTTTTGAGCATTGCAGTGGCCATTTTTGCAGGAACTCCACCAATGAAGAAACTGGATAAGTTTATGTGAACTGATTCAACAGATGGACCATTTAGTCTGACTTCGGCTGGTTTTCCTTCATCAACCTGAACACTCACCATCCTGGAAAACATGAATAACAAAGACATGATCCTATTTGTTTAAAAAGAAAACTTTATATAACATATTGGATTCTACCGAGTTAAAGAGATGAGAAAAATAAAAATGAATGTGATCTAAAGTGAGTGTTATATTAAAGGGAACATGTCACTGTGTAAATGCAGTGCAGTCAGGAGACATCATGCTATAGCGAAGCAGGAACTGACCACAATTTAAATCTTTGCTCTCTGTGAGCTCAGTAGCCATGTGGGAAGTAATATCAGTGATTAACTGCTTTTTCTGGATAATGCGTATATAGGGACTGCTATCAATCAGAATAAGTAGAGCTATGTACAGTACAGACAAAAAGTTTGGACACACCTTCTCATTCAAAGAGTTTTCTATGAAAATTGTAGATTCACACTGAAGGCATCAAAACTATGAATTAACATATGTGGAATTATATACATAACAAACAAGTGTGAAACAACTGAAAATATGTCATATTCTAGGTTCTTCAAAGTAGCCACCTTTTGCTTTGATTACTGCTTTGCACACTCTTGGCATTCTCTTGATGAGCTTCAAGAGGTAGTCCCCTGAAATGGTTTTCACTTCACAGGTGTGCCCTGTCAGGTTTAATAAGTGGGACTTCTTGCCTTATAAATGGGGTTGGGACCATCAGTTGCGTTGAGGAGAAGTCAGGTGGATACACAGCTGATAGTCCTACTGAATAGACTGTTAGAATTTGTATTATGGCAAGAAAAAAGCAGCTAAGTAAAGAAAAACGAGTGGCCATTATTACTTTAAGAAATGAAGGTCAGTCAGTCAGCCGAAAAATTGGGAAAACTTTGAAAGTAAGGGCTATTTGACCATGAAGGAGAGTGATGGGGTGCTGCGCCAGATGACCTGGCCTCCACAGTCACCGGACCTGAACCCAATCGAGATGGTTTGGGGTGAGCTGGACCGCAGAGTGAAGGCAAAAGGGCCAACAAGTGCTAAGCATCTCTGGGAACTCCTTCAAGACTGTTGGAAGACCATTTCAGGTGACTACCTCTTGAAGCTCATCAAGAGAATGCCAAGAGTGTGCAAAGCAGTAATCAAAGCAAAAGGTGGCTACTTTGAAGAACCTAGAATATGACATATTTTCAGTTGTTTCACACTTGTTTGTTATGTATATAATTCCACATGTGTTAATTCATAGTTTTGATGCCTTCATAGTCATAAAAAAATAAAGAAAACTCTTTGAATGAGAAGGTGTGTCCAAATTTTTGGTCTGTACTGTATCTGCTCACATACTCCTGCTCTATAACATGCTTCCTGCATTTACATTGCATTTTCATGGTAAAAAGGTTCACTTTAATTATTTATGGCACATTGAGGAGATGTGAAGGTAGTGTCAGACACGTAGACAAGGTGTGTAAACAGTAGGATGGTTTGTCAAGGAGTTTTGTCACATGTGTTATGGCATATAATGTGTAGAAGAGCTAGAGAAGATGTTATGGCACAAAGAAAAGCTGGAATAGGTGTTATGACATGTAGAAAAGCTGCAGTCGTAATGGTCTCACACAGGAGAGCTGAAATAGATGTGGTCTGCAACACTGAAGAACTGAACAGAGAGGTGAAGGAATAGTATGGGACATAGGAGAGCTTGAGTAGGAGTAGTCTAGCATATGGGAGAGCTGAAGTAGGAGAAAAAAAACTGAAACGCAGACTAAAGCATAACAGTAAAGTGTTATCTAATCACAATATATTAACACATTAAAGGTCAATACACAGATTTATCTAATCATGTGTATACCCAGAGAAGTAGGGGACATTCAATACACATAAAGAAAAGAAGGTGTCACCATCAGCAAAGTTTTTGTTTTACTGTAAGCACAGTGCAGATATGGAACTCAGTCATGAAACGGACATAAAAAAGTATTCTTGATGCCTTTTATGGTACTACAAGTTATATGTATTATACAATATATAGATGACCTGGTCATTGATTGAAACGGTAATTTCATTCAATATGTATGAGGGATTTAGCACATAGAACAGCTAGTATTGCACAGAAGATTTGGGGAAATAGTGGTCTATCCTGTGGAAGAACTGAGAACAGACCATTCTAGAAAAGAGAAGAGCCAAGGATGGAAGAAATAATAAATATAGAAATTATACTACAAACCTCTTGTTACGAAGAAGAATAAGAGAATGTTCTTGACCGTCACTATATGTTCCGGTTGGTGATCTGACCACCACTTTCCTTGTGCTAGCTCCGTCCATAGGATTGATATGCATTTCAATGTGCCCATTTACCAGCATAATGGCAAAGAATGGCTAGAGAAAGGAAGACAATAACCAACTGTTAATACAACATGGTACTAACTATTCCTTTATTTCGTCTTTGGCTTCAATACAAAAGTTTGTAAAATAATAACTATTTATAGTTCAACCTTCTTATATGGAATTACAAATCTGATCAATGGCCACAGCCACATTTTATACTTATAGTTCAACCTTCTTATATGGAATTACAAATCTGATCAATGGCCACAGCCACATTTTATACAGGCAAACTATAGGAACTTATTGGACACTTGGTTCATTGGAATATGAAAAATCCATCTTCGCTTTGTGGCCCCTAACATTGGCAACGGGCTGTCTGAAACTTTACATTTATAAAGACAAGCTGTGCCTACTGAGCAAGACCATCAGAGCAATGTATTAGAGGAACTCCAACCCTAACAATACATAAAGAAAATCATTATTGAAAACTGAAGTTTCCATTTCTGACATAAAATCTAAATGACAACTACACTGTAAGAAATGCAAATGTTAGTCAAAAGCAGCAAAATTCCCACCATTGTAAATGTAGTCAATTCTAAAGCACCTTTGGAAAATGTATTCTATATTGCTAGAACCATTACACAAATTAGCCACTCCGCTGATTACCGATTACCTCTGAATTTGAAATGAGATGGAATAATATTCTTACATTTCTATCTCTGCTAGGCTGGAAAGTAAGGATCTTATAATACAGGTGAAGGAATAAAAGAAGCAATTCCCATATTTTAAAATCAAATATTCATGTTGAAATTACTTTTCAAAGATTTTAGCACTGTACAGCGGCACAACACATATGCATACGCATACTCTGAATGAAGAATAAGCCCATGGCTTTGTGACCTTATTATACGGAGTGATTGGGCTTCTGGCGCTGCCGCAGGTTATTGAAGTCTGGAAATCTAATTTCACAAAATGCCTGAGGCTTTGTCAAACAGCAGTAATTCTAACACAACACTACCTTTCCTGTGAAATCACATACTAAGAGAATGTTTTCCATGCAAAACAAGCTACGACATATTCCAACACCACAACAGTGACCTATTTAAGGATTTTATGTATGCTCATGAGCCCCCTTCTCCGGTGCACTGGAGGGGTGACTGACCACCTTTGGCTTATTACTAATAGTTAGAACGTGATATAGCTTGCTCTACAAAATCAGGTATGGCTTTTATATCGGCATAATTAATAAGAAGAAGCCAGGAGAATACTGCACGTTTCAGAATATGTTCACATCTGAACGGTGGCTTTTGTTCACGACACCACAACTTAAAAGGTGTCCGGCAGAACCCAAAATGTTATAATGGTCTGTCAAGGCAAAGGTGACAGAAATGTTGTCGGAGGCTCCAAGCTGAGTAGCAGTGTGAACCTTTTCTTAAAAAAAATTCAACCCTATTATTCACATCTGTAGTGCTATGTAGATACTGAAGCTATTGTTGTGATCACTCTTGCTGTTTTATGCCTGTACTTAGCTGCTATTGTAAAAGTGGTTGTGGAGATCGCACTGTATTAGCCCTCCTGCACACGAGTGCTGGTGAACGCACATAAGATCTGCATGAATTTCAAAATGAATTTCAAAATCTGCACGGCAGGTCAAATTTCACAGAGAAAAAATCTGCAAAGTGTACATGACATTTGTGTGAATCCGTGTGGAAAAACACACATATTCCACAACATGTGCAGCTGGCCTTATACTGGTATAGCGCACTAAAGAAGAGCCTGGCACTGCCAGAGAAGAGTCCGGCTTATTTATGTGCCCCCACTGCCCCCATCTGCCAGTTGTCGCCTTTTCATAGAAGAAAATTGTCAATCAGCATGCCTAGATTCTGGTAATAATGAATAACTGGGCTAATCTACATCTTTGTAGAAGCATCAAATCTCTCACCCCCATAAGAAATCAGAGACAATGTAACACCAGTCTTGTCCATCAAAAAAGCAAAAGCATCAGCTCACCTCCAAATAAAAACTGAGGACTGATTTTCTTTTTCTAGAGAGAAAATGATATTGAAGGTCCAGCACTCTTGGAATATAAAATGTCTTTATTAAATATCCAGGCAGTAGGCATTTTATATTCCAGGAGTGCTGGACCGTCAATATCATTTTCTAACTCCAGTCTTGTTTTAGTTTGCAATGGCGTGAGATGCGCCAATAATTTTGGTGCATCTTGACAGGTCCGTGCACCACAATCTAAAATCTACTTTAGCAGTTGGCTGTGGTTTCACAAATTATTTAAACCAGAAAAATAGTGTAATTAATGGTAAATGTATTGGCTCAAATAGGCTACACTCCCTCCTGTTCATGCCCATCCATGTTTAGCAAAAGTGGCAAGAGTAGTGGAAAATGGCAAAATGTCATAGATTTTTGTGGAAAGCAAACTTGCACAAAAACCTTAGACATTTGGCACCACAACTAGGAGAGGGGCATGATCAGGGTCGGTGCAAGGATTTTTGCCAACACAAGCGAAGCTACATTTTGGCGCCCCCCGCCCTAGAAGTTGAACTCTATGGTTTAGAGTTGACCCATTGTTGTCCGTTTGTTGCAGCCGTAATACAGACGCTAAAATGCTCCAATAGTTCGGCCATGTGAAAGCGGAGAGGTTTTCATGTTTTATGTAAATATGGCTTAAAAATAAGCAAGAATAAAAAGGCACAATTAAAAAACAAACAAACCAAAATCAATGAAGAACAATAAGAAGGCAAATAGCGCATGCACACAACCGCCATTTTATGACCCATTCATTTCCATGGGGCAGAATTTTTGCGACTGTTCAACAAATTACAGAGCAAGTCCTATTCTTGTTCATACTTTCAGACGATAACAGCCCTTGCAATTGATGGGTGTGAGAAAAATACAGAACGCACGCAGAAGGACCCCCCATTTTTCCGCCCTCCCCCAGGGTGCGCCCTAAGGCAGCCGTTTGGTCTGCCTTATGGTAGTACCGACCCTGGGCATGATCAATCTCCCCAATATCTCTACCCAATTTCATAACTTCTGTGGGCGCATAAGGCTGATTGGTTGGACTGGTAAACCTCTTGCAAAGGGTGAAATATACAGCAAATGGAGATATTTGTTGAACGTTTGAGTTTCTCTGCGTATCCCTAAATAAGCTTCTGTTGATGTTTTTCTTATTTTTGTGCCCTCATCTAGTACTCTGAGTATATATAGTAACAATGGTCTGCTGTGAATAGACTCTGGATCTGACTGGTTCAAAAACTATATTTATATATTGCAACACTGAGTGAAAAATTTGTGAAAGCAGCAAAAAAATAAATTAAAAGATTGCCAATTAAGCTACATAGCATATATTCTGATTACACAGCCCAAAGTAGTCAAAGGTGGAGCTTGGCGTTAAAAGATGTCTAGTGCCTCTTTGACCTTTTTGAGTTAAAAGGTATAGAGTCACTTTAAAATGAAACATAAATCCTATTGCAAAACCAGGATTTTACTTTTTATGGATGATTTCATAGTAGAAACTTGATTTAAGCATTACATTGACCTTTGGAGTAAAATGCATTACTCACCATTTGTGCTTGTCTGCGACTTCGTTTCTCAACTGGCTTGCCAAAACCAGCTAAGATAATTCCTGTCTCATTGAGTGTGGAAAATGACACCATGACCTCAGATTCTGGTGGCAGGGACACAGGCAACATCTCTACGTAGCCATCATTAAGGACTGTTATGCTACGAGTAGGCTAAATAAAAGAGAGAAAAGAAGTACATATATGTTAAGCACGATAATAATATTATTCTTATTCTTATTATACAAGACGAATGAACCATTGTCCATACACTGAGAAAGATTTATCTATAAAGTCGCTTTAAGAGAAGTAAGAAAATGTTACAAATTGAACCAAATCTATAAAAACTGAGGGAAGATAAATTTAGATCAACTACCTAACTTGATATTTTAGATGGCTTCTCCTTCCTTAGGCTGGTAAGCTTTATGCAAACATTATGTGATAAAAAAAATTGGGGGTCATTTATCAAACTGGTGTAAAGTAGAACTGGAATAGCAATCAATCAGATTCCACCTTTCATGTTCCAAAGGAACTGTAAAAAATGAAAGGTGGAATCTGATTGGTTGCTATGGGCAACTAAGCCAGTTCTACTTTGATAAATCCCCATTGTTTTCCACAGTCTTTTTTAAAACTGCTAAAGAAAGTTCATCATAAATTTGGCACACACAGTGTACTCCATCTTTTTGATGCATTTTCTACCAGATTGCTATGTAAATCTCTCCCACTGTATCCAGCTTCATGCTGCTACCAGTGGTAAACAATAGTCATAGTCAACCTACTAATGAATGCTGGTTTCTGAAGTAGAAACAATGGTGTACATTCAGGTTCACATCAATCTTCAAATGCTTTAAACCAATAGTTCCATGCATACATGCTGATTAATCATAAAATATATCTGAGCTTCAATTCTCTGATATGGAGCTTTCACACAGCCCTACAGTCAAATAATACAATTCTGGTTACCTGCAGCAACCACTAGGGGGAGCAGCTTAATCTTCTATCGATTATTTGTACATTACTTACTCAATAATAAGTCTGTATGCAGGAGGTTCCTACACTTCCCCTGCATGTGGCCAGAATGTTATTGTTTCACTGTACAGATTCTCAACTAAACGGCCTCATAAAAAGCTGAAATGTTTAACTACATAAGAATAATAGTGGTAAAGAAACCCAAGTGCCTCTCACCTCTAATTTGCAGCCTTTTCTCACACCATACGCATTTCTCAGCAAGTCAAAGTTTGAGCGTGAAATCTCCAAATTCCTTACGCAACCAACATAGGATCTACTGCTCAGCTGACGCCTAGATGTGGTAGTTATAAAGCATTACGTATTTTTGAAAGGGTGTATATATATATATACACACACACACACACACACACAGATAACCGGTGAATGACCTCAAAGTGAAGATAACTACTGATGGTATTGGGGACATGATCAAGGCAGTCTGAAGAAAGTATGCAATTATTGAAATGATCTACTGCTACGACCAGATGACATGCTGTTAATATTTACACAGAAAAATAAATCAGACATGTACTTTTTCCCCTATTCCTAAGGCTCATGCAAATTACATTGTTGGTATATCGTAACCAGAAACGTCTAACGTCTACGGCCAACTTTGCTATACATACTGTATAAAAAAGCAAGGGTTACCCCCTTTTTATATTCTCACGTTTAAAGAAATTACAGAAATACATACATAATGACAGTATACCTGATAACTCTGGACCTAGGAAGGCCACCAATATATATTGGATCTTTATCTGATCTGTTAAGGTCTGAAGCGGTACCAGGGGCCTCTCCTTGTTTTGTCTCCTTTTGGCTGGAATTGTAGGAATCCATAACAGCCAATATACCTTTTCAAAAATAATACAAATATTAGATATTTGACATGTTGGAAGTCTCTTTGGGTTATTACATAGGTTGTCTCATGAAGACAACACTTGTCTTACTAGCAGTGGCGTATCGCTAATATAGGCAGACCACGCAGCTGCTATGGGACGCGTGGCGGGGGGGCCCGGAGCGCATGGAAGGCCCTGCCTCCTGCAGACTTATGATCGCTAGTACGTTACACTACTAGCTAATATCATTTATGAGGCTTAATTATCTTCCATCCCGGCCCTTCCCCTCTGCTCAGGGCCCCCCTCCCCTATTGTGTTACTATGTATATCTGGAATAGTAAATGGCCTTAAGAGCAGCGGTCTCATCGGCACACGGAGCCGTCACTCTGATATCAGACTGAGGAGTCTCTGCTGATAATAATACAATCATACTGTTAGCACTGACTGTACATTCTCTAGAAGTTCGGAACGCTGCTCCTTCTTCTCAGATCACACACAAGAAGCTCCTGTCCTCCCAAGTAAGTGCCGCCACGTTCTGTCTGTTGATTTCCTGTGGTTAGGTAGGTTCTCACATCTCTTGACTCTTCTGTGCAGAAATCCTCTGTGAACTCTCCAGGTAAGTGTGCGTGCTGCTGCCCTAAATGAATCCTCCTCATTCTACTAATCTTCTTCTTGAACCCCACACATGGGTTTTCTTTATGTGCTGGTAGTTTGTAATCTTAACGCAAAGAAGCGCCCCCCCGTGATTTACTCTCCACCTGCAGCCTGTAGTCCTGCACTGAGGAGCACCCCCCAATGATTCACTCTCCACCTGCAGCCTGTAGTCCTGCACTGAGGAGCGCCCCCCAATGATTCACTCTCCACCTGCAGCCCACAGTCCTGCACTGAGGAGCGCCCCCCAATGATTCACTCTCCACCTGCAGCCTGTAGTCCTGCACTGAGGAGCGCCCCCCAATAATTCACTCTCCACCTGCAGCCTGTAGACCTGCACTGAGAAGCGCCCCCCAATGATTCACTCTCCACCTGCAGCCTGTAGTCCTGCACTGAGGAGCGCCCCCCAATGATTCACTCTCCACCTGCAGCCTGTAGTCCTGCACTGAGGAGCGCCCCCCAATAATTCACTCTCCACCTGCAGCCTGTAGACCTGCACTGAGAAGCGCCCCCCAATGATTCACTCTCCACCTGCAGCCTGTAGTCCTGCACTGAGGAGCGCCCCCCAATGATTCACTCTCCACCTGCAGCCTGTAGTCCTGCACTGAGGAGCGCCCCCCAATGATTCACTCTCCACCTGCAGCCTGTAGACCTGCACTGAGGAGCACCCCCAATGATTCACTCTCCACCTGCAGCCTGTAGACCTGCACTGAGAAGCGCCCCCCAATGATTCACTCTCCACCTGCAGCCTGTAGACCTGCACTGAGGAGCGCCCCCCAATGATTCACTCTCCACCTGCAGCCTGTAGTCCTGCACTGAGGAGCGCCCCCCAATGATTCACTCTCCACCTGCAGCCTGTAGACCTGCACTGAGGAGCGCCCCCCAATGATTCATTCTTCACCTGCAGCCTGTAGTCCTGCACTGAGGAGCGCCCCCCAATAATTCACTCTCCACCTGCAGCCTGTAGTCCTGCACTGAGGAGCGCCCCCAATGATTCACTCTCCACCTGCAGACTGTAGTCCTGCACTGAGGAGCGCCCCCCAATGATTCACTCTCCACCTGCAGCCCACAGTCCTGCACTGAGGAGCGCCCCCCAATGATTCACTCTCCACCTGCAACCTGTAGACCTGCACTGAGGAGCACCCCCCAATGATTCACTCTCCACCTGCAGCCTGTAGTCCTGCACTGAGGAGCGCCCCCAATGATTCACTCTCCACCTGCAGCCTGTAGACCTGCACTGAGGAGCGCCCCCCAATGATTCACTCTCCACCTGCAGCCTGTAGTCCTGCACTGAGGAGCGCCCCCCAATGATTCACTCTCCACCTGCAGCCTGTAGTCCTGCACTGAGTAGCGCGCCCTGGTGATTAACTCTCCACCTTCAGCCTACAGTCCTGCACTTAGGATCGTCCAAACTTCGGCCCTCTAGCTGGTGCAAAACTAACTTGCAAAACACTTGCATGCCCTGTCTTGTAGTTGCAATAGATTTTTTTTTCGTTTTTACGTTTTCATTTTTCTTCCCTATGTTCCTTGAGCCATAAATGGGGGAGGGGGGGGTGGCAGGGGAGGAGCCAGAGCAGGTGGTGAGATGGGCCAGAGAGGAGTATTTGGCGGAGTTAGGGGGCCAAATTCAGATGATTTTTGCTACAGGGCCCGATGATTTCTATGTACGCCCCTGCTTACTAGGGTATAATACTTCAGGGGTGTGGCTCCCCTCTATTAGTCAGAATGGAAATCCGCTGTGTAGATGCAGCGCCCACTAGGGCAGACATGAGCTGTCATCATCTGAATGGCCACCATGTAATACTACATTTCTCTTATAGCCGTGGCAGAGGAACGTTTGGTTGGCCTTTATTGGGAGGTGCCAGAGCTGGACCCACAGTGATAAGCTGATCATGACCTCATCTCCAGTCTAAGAGGTGTTGTCTTAGATGAGACAAACTTTATAATAATAAAATAAGCAAAAATGCTATTGCTGAGTGGGTTCACTATAGTAACTATAGTACATGGTGGTAACATTTTACAGTTTAGTAATGCCAATCACAAACTGAGGCCGCCAGTAATGAATAAATTGTTAACATCATTACACACTGTAACAAAATGCAATCACTTAGATAACTTTACCTTGCTTTTTATTCCGTTGGAAAGCAACCTTATACCAAGTTCCATCATTGTAACGTCCATCAGTTGTCAGTATCAGAGGACCTGAACCCAATTCCACTGAAAGTCGTAGCTTTCCATCCACTATTTCCAGAGACAGGAAATCTCTCTTATGAAGGAAACATAAAACACACTCAATCATTTAGATTTAACACTACAGTCCCGTCAAATCTATCATCAAGTGACATGAACATGTCCAGCCTGGGGTGTGAGAATGCAGACATTGCAACTATTGTAATAGACAGGTGCAGCTAAGGTTGTTGGAGGGGCGGGGGGCGACCATGCGGATGCTTCACGTCTAGTGTTGTATGCTAAGTGCACTACTATGTTTCAATGCATATGACGTAGGGGACATACTTTGATGTTCTTTGTTTACAATACTTTTTGCTATGATTATACATCATATTTACTAGATACAAAGTCACTAAAACATTCATTATTCTATGGCCCTCGTTAATTTACAAATGCTGACATAGAGTGGAAAGCAGAGGAACCCCATGTGATAACAGACAGTATGTGGGCCCATTGCTCTTTAACCAGAGAGCATGCTCCTTATTAGAGAGCACCCTCATGTCTCTACAAACATTTACCACTAAGGCTACTTTCACACTTGCGGCAGTGTGATCCGGCGGGCAGTTCCGTCGTCGGAACTGCCCGCCGGATCCGCAGATCTGCCGCTGACTGAAAGTATTTGTGAGACGGATCCGGATGCGGATCTGTCTCACAAATGCATTGCAAGGACGGATCCGTCTCTCCGCTTGTCATGCGGACAGATGGATCCGTCTTGTACATTTTTGTCACATTTTTACCGGTCTGCGCATGCGCAGGCCGGAAGGACGGATCCGGCATTCTGGTATTTTGAATGCACTAATACATTCCTATGGGAAAAAATGCCGGATCAGGCAAGTCTTCAGTTTTTTTCGCCGGAGAGAAAACCGTAGCATGCTGCGGTTTTCTCTTTTGCCTGATCAGTCAAAATGACTGAACTGAAGACATCCGGATGCATCCTGAACGGATTACTCTCCATTTACAAGCAATTAGGAAGAGAGCAGTTTTGATGTTCATGTTTGCATTTGCAATTCGCCCCAATCTGATATCCCCAAGTCATGGGGAGCACAGGGACATGTTAATCTAGCTGAAGTTTCTTAACTCTGTCTTGGTCTGTTTCTGACCACCTTCTTTTTAGACAACAGCTGCCTGGTGTGACTAGCCAGGGGGATTTTTACTTGTCAGCTCTTGTTTCTCTGAAGGGGTCTCTGTGGAATGCCAGGGTTTACATTACAATTCACACCAGCTTCCAGATAAAATTAACTGCAAATGTGGACCAAATGTTAAACTGATGAAGCGCTGCAGACTGTCAGAGAAGCATGATGGCAGAAAAAGGTCAAGAGTTTCATTCAGTCTGCCAAATGATTTGTTCTTTATGTATTTATTTAATTTTTTTCTTTATGTATTTATTTAATTTATTTTTTCTCTACCTTTTTGTTGCTTTTACTGCAGATTTATATCTATTCCATGCATGCTTTAAATCACTTGCCATTGCTTTATCCCTGCTTATTTGATTCTTTCTATAATACCCATTGAGTTCAATGGAGAGATGGCCGATGTCCACTGATTCCAATGGGGAAAAGCAGCACTTCTGAATCAAGGAGCAGGAATTGTGGGATCCCTTTTCTCCACATAAGTGAGGTGGGATCACACCTATCAGACATTTTATGGCATATCCTGTGGATATAGCAGATATGCCTGAGATGAGAATATCTCTTTAATTTCATATGTTCAGTTTGAGAGCCAACAGAAATGTTTAATACGCACGTGTGATTAGGAGCAGCTTTCTTTCATAAGACTTACTATATAGTTAAGGAGTTTACATATATTTAGTAGCCCTTTAAGTGATTGAATTAACATGACCTGCTAAGGAGACTGTCAAATGAAAAAAAAAAAAAAAAAACTTTATCTATACAATCATCTGCAAATTTTTTTTTTAACTTGTGTAATAAAACTACAATATAACTTGTAATCAGCCTTACTGTTCCATTGGAGGCAAAGTAAAGCAGGAGTCCATTCGGTGAAAATGTGCGGAAGTGGATAAATATCTGAGTTGTGGTAGGCCGTATGGTCTTTTCCACAATAGAATACCCACTGCCATCAAAATAGAATGAAGTGTCTTCATCCTGGGAGCTAGAAGAAATATTAAGTATTCAGTGACTCACGATTTCAAACAGTATATATATATATATATATTTCAGAGAACATTGTCTGGATACATTTAGATACATAGGCGCAGCTGTGAAGTGTCAGTAGGAAATTATTGAAAGGGTTACTGCCTAAAAATCTGTATTTATTATAATATACAAGGAACATGCATTAAGTTGTGCACTGTGTTGATTGCATGTTGAGATATAATATTACAATTTAGTCTTAATACAGTATCTTGTTATACAGTGCCATCTGCTGGCCTGGTCTTATCATTGCAGCACATGTCCTTGCATTACTGCCATTATTCAGTACTTTGGCAGAAAATCAGAACATAATGAACCAGGTAGAGGTTAGTAAGATTATTGAGGATCTGAGACCTGGTATCCTACGCTGGGAGCCAGATTATGTACAGATTTACTCAGGAATCCAATACTTGTTACTTTATTATGGCATGTGAAAGTGTATATATATATACACTAGGAATATCTGTGAAAGTCAAACTGAATATATACGGGGTAATTTATTAAGACCGGCGATTTAAACGGCGGTCTTAATACCCCTGTGCTGGCGGTGTATGAGCCGAAGTTATGTAGAGGCACATGATCCGCCAGTGTACACCAAGCTTAAATCTACACCAGCTCCCTTGCTGGCGTAGATTTAAGTAATTTTCGACGCCAAAAACATACACACCACTCCCCCTTTTTTTGGCTCTGGCGTGAACGGCATGAAAGGATCAAAAGTAACAGATTTTGCTGCAAATACAGTAACCTTTGTGGCAAAATCTGCAACAGATATACGCAAAAAAGTGGCGTATATCCAATCATAAATGACCCCCATAATGTCTTATCAGGTCTACATTAAATACCTTCCATAGCATCCGGCACACTTGCCCTGTCTCTGCACATAGTTCCATAAGCCAATAGATTTTCCATTCAGAAATGCTTCACCCATGCAACCCTTAAAGTCTGAAGTCTGGACAGATGGTGACTTCTAGAAGAAAAACACAAACAACCAATAATAATATAATATTAATCATGTTTATGATCACGTATAACAACTATTTGCTTTATGTAAAAAATCAGCTGTGCCGTATGGAGCAGCAGGGGGTGAGAAGGAGGCAAAAGCTGAGAGTCTGTTGAGCTGCATCTGTGCATGGGCGCAACCTGACCACACTGCTGGCTGCATGTGGCCACTCCATGCCCACCAGCAGCAGCCAATGGCAGCAAGATTTCACCACAAAACCATGCGTTCATTGGCTGCCATGGGTGGGCCTGGCTTTGCGGCCATCCTCGGGCTGTACACTACCGATTTTGCTCTTTTCACTTTTTTTTATTTATGGTAATTTCCTGCTTGAAAACCTGCTGGAAAACCCACTGCTCCATACCATCAATTTATTTCCAGACTTGATAAAAGTCCTTTGATAGGACTTAAACGCTGCGATGACAAAGTCTTTTTGCACCTTGAACTTTTCTGGAGTGCTGCGGATTTTCGGATTTATAAGGCACAATCTCATGGGGCTCAAAGTTACGGCCGCATGAAATTTGCTGTAACATGGAACTTACTGTATATTACTTCATTACGGCAAAACTCCTCATGCAACTTGCAATTGATTTCATTTGGTCTCACATTTCCAACATTGATAAAAGTTTTCAAAATCACTTTTCCACAAAGTGAATAAAAGAAGTCACAGAAATCCTCAATGTGGTATTGGTAACTACACAAAATGAAGGCGTACATTTATTAAAGGGGTTATACCATCTTAGACAATGGGGGCATATCGCTAGGATATGCCCCCATTGTCTGATAGGTGCGGGTCCCACCACATACAAGGAGAACAGAGGCTGGGAGAGTTGTGGCTGGAGGACCCCGGGGTCCGTCCACCACCAGGCGCAGCTTCCCGCCTCTCCCATTGAAGTGAATGGGAGCGCACCGCGCATGCGCGGCCACGGCTCCCAATAAGTTCTATGGGGCCAACGTAAATAGCCGAGCCAGCGCTCGGCTATTTTCGGCGACTCCATAGAAATGAATAAAGGGCGGCTGCGCATGTGCAGTGTGCCCTCCTTAACTTTCTCCGCTCCGTTCTCCTTGTAGGTGCGGATTCCAGAGGTGGGACCCGCACCTATCAGACAATGGGGGCCTATCCTAGTGATATGCCCCCATTGTCTAAGATGGGATAATCCCTTTAAGACCGGCGTTTTAGACACCAGTCTTAATAAAGGCCCATAGCTGGTGGAGGATCTGCCAGAGTTCTGAAGAGGCACCGGCCTCTCCATATCTCCGGCGCATCCAGCGCCAGTTCTAAATGTAAGATAGCTTCCGAGCTGTCTTATATTTAGACCATTTCCTACACCTGCCGGCCCGTCCCCTTCCCACACCACTCCAACAAATTTAGACCTGGCGTGAATGGGGAAAAGTCACAGATAGGAGGGCAACTAATTGTTGCTCCGCCATCTGCACCTGAAATATGCCTAATTTAGGCATATTTGAGATTAGCTCCTAGATGGGACAAGTCCAGGCATTCAGCATATACAAAAATATATATCCAAAAATATATCTTTATTAGAATCGATAAAACAAATAAAAAGATGCATAAATTGTCAAAAACAACCACAACCACATGGAGAGTGCACAAAACACTTCGGGACATCAAGTTATAGCATTGCAAGTAGTGGAAAAGGTGGGATAGAAAAACAAGTATAAATAAATACAAAATCAAACCATGTGGCTCCTCCACCTAGATAAAAACCATGATTCACAACATATACACAATACAGACCTGGCTAGTGGCACCTCCAAGAGACCCTGACACGTGTTTCACGTCAGCTTCCTCAAGAGAACAGTTTATGCATCTATTTATTTGTTTTATTGATTTCAATAGATATATTTTTGTACATATTTTTGTATATGCTGAGTGCCTGGGTTTGTCACACCTAGGAGCTATTCATTTTTTTTTTTTTATATTGAAAATTTTTATTGTTTTTCATATTCATTGGATTAAGCATTGTCAAATACATAGTATGTAAACTTTTACAAAATAAATGCCTGAGAGGAACAGACGTAAGAACAAAGAGCAATTGAAATTGTAAAAGAGAGCCTACAAGGCCACAAAAAGACAGGTGCCAAGGAAAAGTGAACACAAACACTCAATTGAGTTAACAGTATGACAGGGATACTGAAGCAAGATTGTTATGACATGAGCTGAAAAGTAACTAGTGTAGGAAAGTCCTAGGAACTGGGAACTGGTCAGCGGATGTTGAGGGGTGTGTGCTAAGAGAAGTTTCTATAAGGAGCTATTCATTTTTGACACTTGCGTTCTATTCGTGCTATAAAATCCTATTCTGGTTTTGTATTTTATTGCTCATTGGTATCCTGTATTTGAGATTAGTAAATAACCCTTGAAATCTCTTGTCTCAGTATGGTAAAAGTATCCAGATGTTACCGTTTTCTCAATTCAGACCAGTTTGTATATTCTGCCTATAATTTTCACAGCGCAAGCTGAATTCTTTACTTTAGTTAACATACTGTACCTGTATCCCACTTTCAATGCCTCCAACAAACATTAGAGTGGAATTATCCACATCAAGAATGGAAGATGTTCCCGGAGAAGACAACGTTTTGGGTGATGTTTTCTGAGATGAGGTGACTTCTTCTACACTCAGTGTTCCTGATCTACCAAACCTGTTATACAAATGAATTTCTTGATAAAAAGAATTGTTGACAGTTCGCATATAAAATTGTAAAACAAAAGTATAGAGTAAAGTAAAAATCTTAAAACATTGTCCACTTTTGACAATCTCTTTTCACTGAAAAGGTCCTCCAAAAATGGATTTGATAATTAGGTTTACTGATACTGGGACCTTTAGCTATTGACTGTATTCTGCCAGAAAATCTGTCAGCAAGTACTCAGTTCCCCTGCAGCACCCCTATAGAAGAAATTAGGCATTACATGATGTTCATTAACTTCAGTGGATTGTCTGTATTATGCATGTAGTCCTCCAAAGCTACAGATGTTCTTTCTGAGCAGGAACTTCTATTTATCTAGAGTCCCCCAATATAATATTTAAAAGTGGGTTTTCTAAACCAGACAAACAGTTTAACAGTACAAGTATATAAAATACATAAACACATAAAGATAAAAAGACATTTACCTTGTTGCATGAATTTTATGCCATTTGTTATTATCTAATTGGATATCAGGTTCTTCAATTCTTGTAGCTCCAGTGCCCAAGTCCCACAGGAAAGAAACTTTACCTTTTCGCATTTCAACTGCCATGAAATCGGCCTATCAAAAAAAATATATAAATATGAATTTATATGTAAACTATGTAAATTATATTTTATTGGGTTTTACATCTGATCCTCCTCTAGCAAATCTTAGTCTGGCATTCAGTAACCTAACCCATGGGGGTCACCAGCTAACTTGCAACTCAACACACATTTCAGAAGTTTCAACTTCTTATAACATTACTTCTACCCTAAACCCTATCAAAGGTTTAGAGGTAGATGGCAGTCACTTCATGAGACATATTAGTTCACTGAAACTACTGTATAATCCTGACTCTAGTTAAAAACTAAGACCTTCCAATAAAAATTAACAATCTCTCCTATTATCAGACATTACAGGAAGTGCAAGGTTTCAAATTGATATTTCATAGTCGACTCACCTTGGAGTTACTGCCCAAGTAAAAGAGCAGATTATCTGGCTGAATGGTTTTGACATTCAGTGTAAGAGTATTGAAGTTTGTAGAACGGATTGTGGGGCGGTAAGAGCGGACACAATCTCTGTCAGCGGAAACTGCTACTTTAATCTGAAAAATATGAAACGCAAATCCATGAATAAACATGTGCAAATGGAAAACGATATATCTAGTTCCACAGAAGGCTTGTGGTATACATACAGAACTAATATATAATATTTATATTGGGTACGCCACCAATTTATTTCCTCCTGAAGATAAAGTAACACTACAACAATACATAATATTATACTTATGTGATAATAATATTGACATCATATAATAATATTAACATTCTAATACATTAAAGGGCTGCTTCCTTCTAGAAACAGCACCACTTTGTCAATGTGCTACTGCAGGTCTAGTATTACAGCTCAGCTCCTTTGAATGAAACGGAGATACATTACCTACTACGACCCAAGGACAAGGGTTATTTATGGGTGGAAGCAACTAAGTTTTTTTTTTAATCTCATACAATCTCTTTAAAAAAGATGTGTCCTCCTCGTGAGAGCATAAACTATATTTCTGTAAGCAAGACTTCCTGCAGACGAGAAGCTCATAATTTCATCTATAGTGAATGTTCTGCAATGATCATCGTAATAAAATATATTCTTGGCTATATTATGTTAAATGTTATGATACAGACAGGGGCTTTATACCACATAAAATGTGTAGCCTGCTCCATCTTACAAATATTGTAGATGCTGAATAATAGCTGTATTTATAATAAAGCGTTGCCATAAATCCCACTTACCGATGCAGCTTGTTTCCTTGCCTGATTGATTAACTCTTTTATTTCAGATAGATTCCGGCTCAGATTTTCTTCAAGCAATTTCAACGGTTTTAGTCTTTCCAATAAAATATTAGCTTGTGTCTCCACTTCCTTTATCCTGCTCTCTGCAGTTACAGCTATACAGTAGAATATACAGATTGTTCCATGTAATTCGCATTTCACAATCGATACACCATGCCATGTCAAAAAAGTTCATACTTTTATATACAAGATAAAGTTAATAAGCATTGCGTCCTGATATCAGTGCATCACTATTTATGTAGTGATGGCCCAGCTTCTGTATTTTTGCATCACTAGGTGGATTTGCTATTCTGGACATTAGGAAAGCTAAGAACTAGGGAATTATAGATAAGTTCTTCCTTTTGACACCAAAAATAGTGCAAAATGCAATGCTATTCTTGTTGTCAAAGGGATAGATATTGTGCCCTGATAGACCCTACTGTAAGCCGACAAGATCCGTCACCATACAGATCCATCACCTGTTATAAACAGGAGACCATTGATAACAGAGCCTTGGAAATAAAGGAGTATTTAGAATAGGAATACTCAAGGACTTTGTAGGGATTTTTTTTATTTTTTATTAAAGGGGTTGTCCGAGACTTTTTTTTTATACGGCAGGGACAGTGTTATAAGAAAAAATATATACATACTTACCCTCCCAAGCCCCTTCTGTTCCAGCAGTGTCTCTCTGCCAGGTTAGTTGTTCTGACTGCAGTGGTGACATGTGCTTATACCGCACGTGACCCCTGCAGCCAATCACTGGCCTCATCGGTCTAGTGCCATATATCACTGAGGCCAGTCGAAGCATTATTTCATGACTGCAGCGGTGGGAAGAGCGAAGCTGCACTACAATGGAGGGAGTTTGGAGCGTTTTTTTTAAATATGATTATAACACTCTCCCTGCTGATTTAAAACAACAACCCATTTAATATGAGCATTATTAATATTGGGGATATTCTAAAATATAAAGAACAATCTATAAAGTCTATTGTGGAATTAAAACATTGACTCCAAATAAAGTATCTCTACAAATCTGGTGCACCTCATCACCAGACCGGTTGGCATGATGTTGTGCCTGTGATGAGTTCCAGTGTGGAAGGCACCCTCGTTATGTCTCAACCTGTTCTCATGCCCCCTCATTATTATGGATTTTGAGGAGTTTTCTAGCTATTAGGGTTCAGGTACACTGGGAGCTTGGTCATGCGCTAGCTGATCAGCTGTTTCAGGGAGCAGCCGCGCTCATCTGAGCTCTGGTGAGCGATGCAGGCTCCCAGAAGCTTTCCATGGACATCGTATAGTGGCAGTGCACGGTATTGCAGCTCATCCCTATTGACTTGAGTGGGACTGAGCTGCAACTGGGCCATGTGACTGATATACAGGGATGTCACTTGCCTAGGAAGAAGCTGCGGTGCTCAAGGCCTCTTCTAACAGCTGATTGGCGGGGGTCCCACGTGTATCACCCCCACAGATCTGATACTGATAACCTATCCAGAGCATAAGTCATACATATATTTTCCTGGATAACTCTTTATTTAGCTGGGGCGTTTTCTAATCTATTCATGGTCAAATATTTATCCCTGTGAGAGTCCCCTGATAAACCTGCACCCAGAGGGAAATGTGGTAGGACAGTTTAGGGATATTTAGGGTGCAAGTAGGGTGAGGTTCAGGGGCAGGGTTGTGCCTTCTGGGGAGGTTGGCTCTGCAAATTTAGGACAACCAGGGGTCAGTGTGGGTTCAGAGTGTACCTTTATTCCATCGGTGTCCCCCTTTCCATTGTCCCCTCCCCTGCTCATTTTTTACATTGTGTTTTCACTCTTTTGACACCATCTGTTATTGTTATTATTGGACTTTATGTGAATGGACATTATGCTTTGTGTTTCTCCATTAGATTTTTTATATTACTATTAAAAGTTAAGTTTTATGTGCTATGATTTCAGTGATAGCTTTCTGTACCAGCATAGTACCTACTATGATATGCATTTTTTCCTATAAATCTGGTAGATATTTCCCAAAAGGTCCAATTTTTAAGACTCTAGTTATCAAAAGTTGTAGTTTAGTGTACCGTAACATACTTTAGCTCAAAGGCCTGGATTATGTTATCCTTTTATACTGAAGTAGCAATTACATAAAAATGATATTAAATGCTGACAATCCTATGGTTTATATGAATATTGTAGTGGACTGCATACCAGTTTTTGAAGAGTGGATAAGAAGTTCATTTGTTTTCTGCAATGTGTCATTAACCCTTGACAATGTCGATGTGGCATTCGTCAGCTTCTGGCTGAAGTTCATGATATGGCTCAAGGTGCCAGCTGCAGACGCGTTGGCAGAAAGAGCCAGGTCCTTAGCATCCTGGAGTATAGCACTTGTATCTAATTTTTTTAAAAAGAAGAACAAAAAGCGTTGTTTACATGGCAACTTCTAGTATCTTGAAGCATGTAATTATTTGACACAGATAATATTTCTCTTTTCTTTGGGTTAGAAGCTCCATTTTTGCAGCTCCGTTGCTTTTCTAGAACATGTTAAGCACATCAATCTGCATTAAAATAATACTGTACACATTAACAGCTTTTTACATCTAAATGTAGGGGTGTCAATTGCCATGACATTATAATGGCTACACTAGAAATAGATCCAGATACTGAAAAATTCGAAGAGATCTGCCACTGGAAGACAAGGTCACTCCATAAGTTCTAAACAAACTGTTCCACACACGTTATATTTAACCATTCAGTTATATTTCATGAATTCTAAATGGTAAACCCAAAATAGTCCTTCAACCGGAAGTTAAAAGGGATGGTAAAGATTGATTAAAAATTGGAAGATTGGAACGTTATCTGCTGTCTACATGCACATGACAACTGAAGGCCTCAGTGGTGACAAGTGCAGAAATGCTACGGCCATTGTTTGGGAGGCAACGTTCACATGCATGTATATGGCACATGGCATTTCTGGCCTGGACTGTGGAAGAGGCAGGAATGGGAGCTGCGGCACTGGAACTGTGACAATCTGATAAGGTGTCCTTTTTATTTTTATACTATATTAGCCCCCTGCAACTTTATTTTTATTTTTTTACCAATCTCAAACAACCCCTTCAACTACACTTACGACTCATTCAACAGTCGCATACATATACATTGGATTTGTTATCTCCTGTCATCTCTTGCTGGTACTCGGAGAAATGGGGGCATTGAAATTACACCTAAAGGCTCTGATCTTTCTGAAACAGTTGTGCCCTCTCCATTTTGATATATTATAAAGTTCAAAGGGCTCCCCATTTTGATTGACAGGGTCAGATGATTACGTTTTCACTGCCTGGCCCTGTCAATCAAAGTGCAGAGGGCATAACAGTCTCAGAGAGAGCAGAGCCTGTAGGTGTAATGGTAACGCCCCCGTTGCTCCTAGAGGCTCATTTGCATATATCAAAACCTCATTATTCTCAGCAGTGCGGGCACGTATGAACATGGGACCAACACAGATGCCTTCAGCTGCAAAGTTCACATGTAACGGGTCAGCCAGTTTCATAGTTACAAATCTGCTGACATGCTTTTTAAGCCATATACTTATTAGATATACGTTTAACTATAAGGAGTATTTATGAGATGACAGATCAGAGACAAGGGCTATAGATTGAGCCAATGGTTTCACAAAACAAAGTATCACCGTGATCCTGCATCTAAACAGCCCTCCAGGATAAACGGCCATTTAATGTATAAATAGAGTTACGTATGTTCTCCGCTCCATCGAGAGTCCATGGAGACTTGCCTTTCTATTACCATTTTATCACAGAGCTACAAGTACGAGGACACATAATATGCTACTTACCATTTGGTAGGGTTCTCAGAGCTTGCAGCTGCTCGTTTATCTGTTCGGTAAATGCATGCGTACGCTTTTGTATATTATCCACTTTTGTCTTCAATCCTTTCAAGCGAGACACAAGGCCTGCGAGAGAAAACACATGATGCCTGCCTTTAGAATCTTCCCTGCAACAAGACTGAAAACCACTAAAGAAAGAAAAAAGCTTAATAGCTAAATTATCCTTTAGAGGTAAAATCTTGCAGACCCACAGCAACAAATCAAAACTCAAATGGCCATTAAACAACTGATTCACGAGCAGTCTGCAATGTAGCTGGACAGCACTATTAGTGAAATACCTAGAACCTAAACAACTGGTAATGTATGTACTATAATTAAAGTACGGTAGGTAACATGCATAAATAGGCATAAGTCTAATACTCATAATCTCCTAACACTACACGTAAAGTTGTAAAATAGTAGAAAATTCATAAAACATTTACAATTCCAGTTAAAAAACATCAGTTATACTTCCTTACATTTCATCTTGGCCCAAGATGACCAGCTTTATAGGGGTTTTCCAGGAGTTCGATATTGATGACCTATCTATCCTCATAGGGTAGGTCATCAATATAAGACCTGTGGGGAACTGGTCCATGGCACCTCTGGAGATCAGCTCCTTAAAGAGGCTAGAGCATCTGACGAGAGCGCTGCAGCCATTTCCTAAGCCACTGATGTAACATTCATCAGTCAAAGGATCTCTTCACAGTTCAGTCCCATTCAAGGGGAAGGGCCTTAGCTGCAACACTAAGCACAGCCATGTACGGCACTGTGCTTGGTAAGCTGTGAGGAGGCACCAGTGCTCACCAGAACCCTGAACAACCGGGATACCAAGAGGCCAACTCCCACCAAAGTTATATTGATGAGCCATTCTGAGGATAAGTCCTCAATATCAAAGTTCAGGGAAACCCTAAAGTTTGTGTTACTCACAGAGCCCGATAGAGTAATGCAACAGTATATATTTTTAAAGCTGTTCATCTTGTGCCATTCATCTAAGGATATCTCAAGCCAAGAAGAAACGTAAGTAAGGACACATCTGTATCATACTTCTGACGGATGCTTCCGGCATATCCCTATGTATTGGTACACACTGGCATATGTTCCCCCTTAGGCCTCATGGTAAAAACTGTTGTACAGTATACTTTTGTTTCACTCTCTATAACTTAGGTAACCACACTATTCAAAAAATTCTAAAAAAGTTATAACGATGAATACTAGGCTGACAGAGGCCAAAGCACACTCTTTAAGTCTCCTTCGGGAGACCTATGTATAAGTTTGACTTATACACCAGGAGCTTCCCTAGCACATACACCAGTGATTGCTCTATAACCTGGATTGCTCTAGATGCTAGCTGGTTATTAGATGATAAAGACTATTATTTTATTGCTAGAAGATCGAGAAAAAAATACCAACACGTTGTTAGAAGCACCAGGACACCTAACAAAGGAGATTTTTGCCAATACCATCATTAGGTCCAACAAGCCTTTCGTTGTATTCCTCAAAGCAACTTCTGGATCTGAATATTTTATAACTGCACGTAAAAATATAGTATAGCCTCTGACTTATTCAATAAAATTTATCAGTATAGCGCCACCTGCTGTTTGTTCTTTTCCTTATATCTCTGTCTACCTCACTGAAGTGGTCGCAGATGGTCATCTACAGCCTTTAACTGCCATCAGCCCTATCATCTTTTCGAAGCTGTGACAGTAATAGAGAGAGAGAGCTGCAGAAGAAAGAACATGCTCCCTGAGAATGGACACGCCTGCTGAGCTGTAATAGGGGAAGAGCTGCAGCAGAAAGGACATGCCCCTGATAAAGGAAATGCCCCCTGAGTTGCCAGTCTGAAATAAATCCAGCATAGCAATTGAAGCAATGAATGGAGAGATCTCTGGGTCCATGTTGGGTTCAGGGCTGGTTCTAGCTATGTTAAAAAGACATAGTCATGTACTTTATGATGTGTATTTTTTTACATTAATCATGATTTAACACAACCTTCTACCTTGCAGTAGAAAAAAGCAAGCAATTGTATTGCTTAGACTGCAATAATACAAAGTCATACCTTCTGTGTTTCGACTTAAATTTTTTGATTCATCTAGAAGTTTGGAGCTGAAATTTATGGAGTTCTCAGATGCAGAACCTAAAGATCCCTCTGATCCAGATACCTTTGGGAAAAACCATTTCCTATTTAGTATTGCATAGAAAGCAGGGGAAAAATACATTGATGATGGAAATAAAATATAATTACAAAGGGACACATCATATCTTTCTATTCTGCAAATTTTAAGAGAGAAATTGTGTAATAGGTCTTATGTGCAGCAAAACTATTACAATTGTGTGTTATTTATAGAGGACCTGTCACCATAAAATGCAGTACAATCGGCAGGCAGTGTGTTCTAGAGCAGGAGGAGCTGAGCAGATTAATATATATTCTTTGCGGGAAAATATTCAGTACAACTTGTATTTTATACATTTTAATCTCTCCTCTTCCTGACTTCATTGTACACGGGGAGGTGTTTTCAGTGATTTACAGCATTCTCTGTGTAAGGACCCCTTTACATTGGGCAGATCATCACTAACAAGTGTTTGTAGGAACGCTTGTTAGCAATAATCTGCTGGTGTAAAGGTGCCACCAATTACCCTATGAACGAGCAAGATGCTTGCAGTCACCTAAATCATTGTTTGCCGGCAGCAGATCGCGTCATCCAAACAGCACTCTGTTGCTGGCAAACAATGATTCTGTATGGGGATGAGCGATGGCATTAGTGAATGCTCCTCCCCATACTGTGGAGGAGATCACTGCATGTGAATACAGCGGTCTCCTTTACTGAGGAGCATGTGATTCTTGGGAAGGAATACTTTCTTCCCGACAACTGTCTGCTCAATTGAGCAATGTAAAGGGGTCTTAAGTATGTATACATAGATAGCTGTGAGTCACTGATAACACCTTCCCCGTGAACAATGTAATCAGAAACAGCAAATATTTAACTGTATACAGACAAGGTTTACTGAATCTGTCCCAAACAAACAATATATCAATCTACTCAGCTACTCCTGCTTTATAACATGCTGCAAATTACATGTACACTACATTATGTGGTAACAGGTCCTGTTTAAACTACAGGCAGTTTTATAAAACGCACTTATCTTTACAAAATGACATTAAAATATCAATAAATATCCTTCCTAAGTCATTTGTTACTAAAGAAGAGTCCACTGACATATTATTTCCCCGTAGCATCACAACACTTAAAGGGGTTATCAACCCCCTACATAGATTATACAGTCATGGCCAAAAGTTTTGAGAATGACACAAATATTAGTTTTCACAAAGTTTGCTGCTAAACTGCTTTTAGATCTTTGTTTCAGTTGTTTCTGTGATGTAGTGAAATATAATTACATGCACTTCATACGTTTCAAAGGCTTTTATCGACAATTACATGACATTTATGCTAAGAGTCAGTATTTGCAGTGTTGGCCCTTCTTTTTCAGGACCTCTGCAATTCGACTGGGCATGCTCTCAATCAACTTCTGGGCCAATTCCTGACTGATAGCAACCCATTCTTTCATAATCACTTCTTGGAGTTTGTCAGAATTAGTGGGTTTTTGTTTGTCCACCCGCCTCTTGAGGATTGACCACAAGTTCTCAATGGGATTAAGATCTGGGGAGTTTCCAGGCCATGGACCCAAAATGTCAAAGTTTTGGTCCCCGAGCCACTTAGTTATCACTTTTGCCTTATGGCACGGTGCTCCATCGTGCTGGAAAATGCATTGTTCTTCACCAAACTGTTGTTGGATTGTTGGGAGAAGTTGCTGTTGGAGGGTGTTTTGGTACCATTCTTTATTCATGGCTGTGTTTTTTGGCAAAATTGTGAGTGAGCCCACTCCCTTGGATGAGAAGCAACCCCACACATGAATGGTCTCAGGATGCTTTACTGTTGGCATGACACAGGACTGATGGTAGAGCTTACCCTTTCTTCTCCGGACAAGCCTTTTTCCAGATGCCCCAAACGATCGGAAAGAGGCTTCATCGGAGAATATGACTTTGCCCCAGTCCTCAGCAGTCCATTCACCAAACTTTCTGCAGAAGATCAATCTGTCCCTGATGTTTTTTTTGGAGAGAAGTGGCTTCTTTGCTGCCCTTCTTGACACCAGGGCATCTTCCAAAAGTCTTCGCCTCACTGTGCATGCAGATGCGCTCACACCTGCCTGCTGCCATTCCTGAGCAAGCTCTGCACTGGTGGCACTCCGATCCCGCAGCTGAATCCTCTTTAGGAGACGATCCTGGAGCTTGCTGGACTTTCTTGGACGCCCTGAAGCCTTCTTAACAAGAATTAAACCTCTTTCCTTGAAGTTCTTGATGATCCTATAAATTGTTGATTGAGGTGCAATCTTAGTAGCCACAATATCCTTGTCTGTGAAGCCATTTTTATGCAACACAATGATGGCTGCACGCGTTTCTTTGCAGGTCACCATGGTTAACAATGGAAGAACAATGATTTCAAGCATCACCCTCCTTTTAACATGTCAAGTCTGCCATTTTAACCCAATCAGCCTGACATAATGATCTCCAGCCTTGTGCTCGTCAACATTCTCACCTGAGTTAACAAGACGATTACTGAAATGATCTCAGCAGGTCCTTTAATGACAGCAATGAAATGCAGTGGAAAGTTTTTTTGGGTATTAAGTTAATTTTCATGGCAAAGAAGGATTATGCAATTCATCTGATCACTCTTCATAACATTCTGGAGTATATGCAAATTGCTATTATAAAAACTTAAGCAGCAAATTTCCAATATTTATCTAATTATCAAAACTTTTGGCCACGACTGTATAGTATAATGCCCCCCAAAATGCCCAGGCACCTCATACAGGTTATACTTATCCCGCTCCCTGGCACCCGCATCACTCCTGATGCCTTCGCGGCCACCGCTGCATTTTCCCATTGCGCAAATCAAAACATCTGGCGGTGCAGCCAATAGCATGCTGCGATGGGGACAGGCCTCCCTAGCGTAACCTGCGATGCCGGGCCATGCGGGCATCAGGAGCGACGCGGGTGCCAGAGAACTAGTAAAGTATAACCCGTATGAGGTGCCGGCCATTTTGGGGGCCATTATAGGTGTTGGATAACCCGCTTTAACCATCCATGCAAAGCACAGGCGTTAAAAGCTCCCAGAGTAGAGTAAATCTCGATATACATATTTAGTAATTTAGAAAGGGGTTGTCTTAGGGCTCATTCAGACGGACGTATGCTGTCCGCAAAAATGCGGATCCGTTTTTTTGCAGATCAGATGCTGTACAATTCACTTCTATGGGGCCCTTTTCTTCCATTGCACGGCTCAGCAAAAAAATGAAACATGTCCTATACTTGTCAGTGAAAATCAGCACATGGCCCTATTGAAGTCTATGGATCAGCAAAAAAACGGAATGCAATCTGTTTTTTGCGGACATGCTGAACTGTCCGCAAAAAAACAGATCCGCATTTTTGCGGACAGCATACGGCCGTGTACCTTAAAAGAAGAGAAGGTACACAGAACAGATACGACTTCTCCTCTTTTTTTTTAATACACTCCTGCTTTTAGCTTCGAAAACCATGTCCATGTGGCTGGACCCTTATTGAAACTGTAATAAATGTAATATTAGCAGAGGCAGACTGTCTGCTGCATTCCTAGTCTTTTAAGGAAAACACTCTGCTTGCTCCCAAAAATCTTTTACTATAAAGTTCTTAGGGGAAGAGGAGGTCTTAGGAGATTAGTTTCCCTCCATCATCACACCTCTATCACTTGTACAGAGAGGTGCCATTTCTAGAAGAAATGCTCCCCCTGCTGGAATATCATGAATACAAACAATTTTGAGTATATGGTTTTTACTAAGGTTTTTTAACCAAAAAATGGTTGCCTTATACTTTTTAAGGATAAAAGAATAAACACGTCTGAATATGTGCAAAAGGCTTAGAAAAATGTTCTTTTCATGGAAAATGAAATGAAGGAGGAAAGAACACAAGAATGGTGTATTCAGGTTGTTGTTCTCTTTATAAAAGATTAATTACCTTCCTGCTGACTAGAAATGAAAGGAGAGAATGGATACAAACGCTTATCTAAATGCAGGTTTAATTACTTCTAAATATAACCATTTCATGTGTACGTCTGTCATCAGGAAAATGGATGTTTTCTGCATTTTGCAACATGATGATAAGTCGTCTCACTGGTCACCGAACATACATATATTCAGGTGAAAATAAACCCGGGGGAAACATTCTTCTTTTCAGATTTGCCCTATAGACTTGATAGCGGAAAGAAAATTTTATTACAGTTTTTGGGATGCATCTTAAATGGCTCATTAACCCCTTAAAGGGGTTGTCTCACTTCAGCAAATGGCATTTATCATGTAGAGAAAGTTAATACAATGCACTTACTAATGTATTGTTATTATCCATATTGCCTCCTTTGCCGGCTTGGTTCATTTTCCCATCATATTATACACTGTTCGTATCCAGAGGTTATGACCACCCTGCAATTCAGCATTGGTGGTCGTGCTTGCACACTGTAGAAAAAAGCACCAGCCAATGTGAGCTCCACTAGAGAGGCTGGCACTTTTTCCTTATAGTGTGCAAGCACGGCCACTAGTGCTGATGGATCGCAGGGTGGTCATAACCATGGAAACGAGAAGTGCATAATATGATGGAAAAATGAATCCAGCCAGCACAGGAAGCAATATGGATAATAACAATACATTAGTAAGTGTCTTGTATTAACTTTCTCTACATGATAAACGCCACTTGCTGAAGTGACACAAACCCTTTAACCCTTAGGATGCCGGAGGTTTTTTTCATTTTTGCATTTTTACTTTTCTTCCCTATCTTCTTTGAGCTATAACTTTTTTATTTTTCCGTATGAGGGCATATTTTTTGCAGGACATTTTGTACTTTCTAATGCCACCATTTAATATGACATACAATGTAGTGGGAAGCCGGAAAAAATTCCAAATGGGATAGAATTGGAAACAAAACGCAATTCCTCCAACGATTTACGGGTTTTGTCCCTTATGGCGTTCCGTTTGTCAGTACAATTACGATAGCCCATACATATAGGTTTTTTGTGTCTAAATTGTGTAAAAATAAATGTTAACTTTGAACAGCATAGAACAGCGTAGAACAGCATGCTAAGCGGTTTCTGAGTTAGGGCTGGCCCAGGGTGCTGTTTTCCGGCCACTTGGTGGTAAATGTTTAATCTCATCTCACGTTAGTAACAGCGATATGAGACAACCCCTTTAAGACAGGCAAGTTATAGGATATTAAAGCACTGCTGCCTCTCTTTACATCATAATTCTGATAGGGTACTTACTATGGACAAAGCCTCAGTGACCGTGGAGTTGGCCTGTTCCACCACCGCCTCAGCCTGTTCTATCATACTTTTCATACCAGAATGAGCTTGTACAGCATTTGTGGCATTCAATGAAATATTTCTCACATCTGAAAGAGAACTGAAAGATGGAGAGTTGTCGTAAATACAAGAAATGCGCTCTTCAATGTAGTAATGATGACTTCAAAAGGGTCAGAAGCATCCTGTACCAACATGCAAAAATATAAGTATCTAGAAAATGTATACAGAGAAACACTATGAGAGTACTATGAAAAATATAACCCTCTACTAGACCAAAATCATCGTACAACATCATACTATAAAATCATCATCATACTATACGCACAATTATATGAGAAAGTTTCTGTTTCTAACAAATATCCTGCAACATTTCCACCGCTTCTAATATTCTATCTACCTTACATTCACTTTGCTTTTTTTTCTACCTTATCAATATACTGTAATTGGCACCGGTAGGTAGATAGCTTATGTGTTCCTCAATGTGCACTGGACATGAAATTTACTATAAAAATAACAGGCTTTGCTTTTTACCAATTTTGTTTACCCTACTCTGAATTGACCAGATGCAAAGAACCGCAAAACAGCCATCTACAAATTAGTTTTGGCAGCAACTCTATTTATGCTAAAATCTCAAGTCATGTTTTAATGTTCTTTATTTAGTCAGATATTGACTCACGGAGTAGCTACCTATAGTAGGCACTAGTGAGACAGTATTATTCCTTCTGGTAGAGAGCTAATGTACTAATCTTTTCAAAGGGAGCATTACCTGTGAGAGTCCCTACGCCAGCTGGTGTCTGAACAAGGACAACTATACTCCTGAAAGCTACATCAATGACCTCTCACCTACCCAACCAATACCAAACTCTGTACTGATGACGGTCAAGAACCCTAAAACAGCTATCTACAGATGAGTATCTGTTCCTTTTTGAGAAGACTAAAATACAAAGTCATGTTTCGAGGCTCTTTCTTGGGTAGGACAAGGAGTTACACACACTTTTGTTTTAGAATCTTTTTTATTAGTTGTTGTTATAAATGTGATGTTTGTCTATATTATAGTTGGTTCATAGCAATGCTCTCAGCAAATTCCACCTGAAGAATTCTCTATCTGGATCTATTACTGGTTTCCTAAAGATGACTTTGTACATCTTTTTGGGTGCCCTTTATTTCACAGTGAACTTTAGTTTATGATACTAATGTCAGTTCTCATGTTATTTATTTCCTAAGGGCCATATTTCTCAACATTGAAATTCACATTAGAGACATACTGTATGTTTAAGTTCATCCAACAAACTGTATTATCCATTGTACAGCTGAATATCATGTATTCCTTTTTCTTCATAATAGACCTACTTGCTGCACATTGTAACTTTTTATTCTTTGTACTTTGTTGCTAAACAGAACAACTGGACAGAAAGTCTGAATCTGTACCACATTTAGTGTCTATGATCAAGCCATTCATAGACCCTCAGCTCACCCACTTTGCTCAGTATTAAGTGTAATAAAACATAAAAAATCAGGCTCCCTGATGTATCGATTACCATGTAATGAGGGGACTCCAGCTTTAAAAAAATGTTGTGCAGTTTAGTCCTATCATTTATAGCAGAACATATACCTGTTTAGAGAATCAGCAAGGCTCTGTAAACCAGCTGCATGGTCTTCAGCTTGATAGACTAAGTCAAGGGCATCCCTCTTGGACATTTGCATCACAAGTTCATCCACATGGTGTCTCAGCTTGGCATTCCACATGATCAACTCTTCCCGATGCATCTCCAAAACCTGAAGACAACACAAACATATAATGGAACAGTATGCACATTTTACACAATCAACGGCATCAACAGAACTATAAGGACATATATGCCATGACTTTTAATGTGATACATACTGATGTTGCATTTATGGTGTCTTCTGCAAGAAGAACTGCCTCATCAACCAGCCCAAGTCCTTCTTCAATCAACATTACAGAACGATTCTTATTTTCCTGGAGAGCAAGCTTTTTTACCTGCAGATGGACATCACACAATTCATCAGACATATTCTAAAAATTAGAATAAATACAGAATACAAAAATGCTAATAACTTACATTAAAATTATCAAGATTGTTTTGGATGGGAATCAGCAGATCCTTGGCATGATTAGTGTTTGAAGCCGATTCTTGGATCAAGTCTTTAGCAGTAAGTAATCTATTGCTGTATTGTTCTAATGTTTTTTCTAGACTGTTCTTCATCTTCAGCAAGGCTTTATGTGGCTTCTCATACTCACTCTGAACTCTGGACAATAAATCTTCGCAGTCTCTGTTGGATGTAAAATAAGTGTTTATGAAGTGTAATTGATACAAACACGGCAGACAAAGTGTCCAGCACTTTGGTCGTTAAAAAAAACAAAACTTGATGTCAAAGTTTTTGATGGCTATAAATTGACAAAATTACCCAGAGCTTCATGCTAATCCAAGCCAAACTGTTAAGGATAATTTGGAGTGGGATAAGAAATAGCATAGCCTTTTTAGTGTCTGGCCAAGTTCACACTTCAGTTAATTAGTCAGTTATTTTCATCAGTTATTGTGAGCCAAAACCATGTGAGGGGCAAAAACGCAAATCTTTCCATTACATTATCTCTCAGTAGGCTTCTACTGGTTTTGGCTCACAATAATTGATGAAAATAACAGACCAAATAACTTAAGTGTGAACTCAACCTAATGCTCATGGACTTGTTTAAACATGATTTTTTTTCAAGGTTTTAAATCGATGGCATTATCATCAACTAATGATCAACAAAATGAACGGCATTAGCACTCATCTCTTCACTGCAGCACCCTGTAGTAAGACTATGCAGTCCAATCAAATAAATAGAATGAGCACGGCTCAGCTTCAGTACCAGGACCACTGCCCTTTTATTTTGGTGGTCCTGGGGGTTCAGACTCCAAGATCATATATTTACCATATATAGGCAGTCAATTACAAAACCTCATTTAAAATATCAACTCTCACCTAATTTTTAGAGACACAGCAAATGGATCTCATCAGACTGGAGAAAGCTACCATATTCCTTCTACCCTCTTATGGGAGATTTTGGCTAACCGAAAGGGTGATTTAAGAGTGGTGGCCCTGCATATTCTTTAGTCAGTGACCTAAGCTGATTAAAGTTGTGCCATTGTGACATATGTGATGTTAATGGGATATTTAAATGAATTCTTCCATAGCACCTTGAAGGTCCTGTATGCTTGGGCCCACAAGAATTGTAATCTGATAACAGTATTGGGCTTTATTAAATGTCGCATGGGAGAGATCTGGGGACAATACAAAAATTTGGGATCTAAAATGAATTAAAGGCCAATGAATCTATCTTTGAGGAATCTTACAGTTGAGGTAAAAGAAAGAAAACACAATATATATTCTCAATTTTCAGACATAATGTTAATGGATATAAGAATACTTACTTAAGGGATGTGCTAACGTTTTGGTAATGGTCATTGAAACTCTCTGTGCTCATTGATTCAAGCTTAGAAGAAACTTCTTCCTGATAATCAAGCAGTGCACCATCAGATAGCTGGATATCGATGTCTATTGTCTCATTCAAATTTTCCACTACTTCGATAAGAGCTGAAAAAAAAGTCCAGAGGAAGGATGTAAGAGAGTTGTATTTGAGTATTCACATTTTTCATTCTCAATTGAAATTCAACAGACATCATTGGCAAACCAAAAAGTCAGGGACCCGAGACAAATTTTTTAGGTTTACTGACCACCTGGCTCCTTAGAGTACCACACACAAACATAGTGGGGTACAACATGAACTTTATAATATTTAAATATTCATAATTTTTATACATTTACATTTATGATTTGAAAAGAAAGTTACCTTTAACAGTTGTTTGCATTTTGTCAATAAATCCCATCAGTTGTTGGCTCTTGTTCAGAGTGCTGAGTGTGGTATTTTGCACATTGTATCCATGTTCTACTGCCTGTGACATCTTTTAAACACAAAAGAGCTGTTAGGGGAGTGCCAAACATAGATTTTTGTGGCAGTTTTTTGAGCCAAAGCCCAAAGTGGACTCAAGGTGAATGGGAAATTTAAGGGCAGGGATGTTACATCTCCCTCATGCAGGATCCACCTTTGGCCTTGATTCAGAAACATGCATCAAAAACTGGTTTACCTCAATTTAGATTTGCCCCAAAGGAATATAATTATGTCAAAATGCAACAGATAGACCTTCAGACCACATGGCCTTCAGACCACCACCTTCAAGATACACATGGTCACATGTCACGTACTCGCTATGGAAGACATTACATCAGGCAGTACATTAGCGCTAGGGTAAGCTTTCTTACTGTTATACCTTAGGCCCCCACAACGTGTTGAGTTTCCCAAAATGCCTCTTGAAAGTCCAGACTACAGACATTGATGACCCATCCTCAGGACACCCAACACCCCCACTGATTAGCTGCTTCAGGTAGCGGAGCCAAAAACAAAACACAAGAATGTAAAAAGAAGGCTTCATACAGTGTGTAGGTCCAGGGTCTGGTATACTGCAGCTCAGCTCCCATTCAATTGAATAGGGGCTGAACTGCAGTACCCCATAGCCATAACATAGTGTACAGACATCTCTGCTTCTAGCATGTTGGTCCCCCACCAATCTGATACTGATAACCCTATGTTGAGGATAGGTTATCATGATCTAAGTCCAAGAAAACTCCTGCGTCCATGCACTGTGCAACAATTAACAATTAATGTGACTGGCCAGACAGTTTTGCAAGAAAAATTGCTGTTTACCTACAAAACTGTGCAGCCATGTCCACTGAATGAGTACATGGTGTCACCGGCATGTCCTGGGCACTTTGTGGGGCCGTACTATTGCTACCACATAACAGGGGACTGGAGATCTGTACAGCGCAAAAATGTTTTTGAATTTTATTATAGTCACTATACATTATCATATATGACATTGGTGTTTTTCTGGTTTAGGGCTCATTTGAGGAACACACCAAATAGAATGCATTTCAATAATGGTTGAAGGTTACTTACTCTCATATACAGTCTGTCTGTTTCTTTAGATACAGTAGCGAGTTGTTCTGAAGTTTTGTCCAAGGCACGGGCAGTCACTGAGTTTGTGTTGACTGATTCCTTTAAAAAATGAAAGACAACTTACAGTAGTTGTAAATCAAATGTGAAATTGTTTTGATGAAAAATGCATTATCTAATACATGCTGTAGATATCTCACAATAAAAGAAATGTGGAATTACAATATTCAGAATATCCAATTATTGAATACCCTAATTTTTGACTTTCTACAGTGAAAATTCTTCAACTAATGATGATATAAGTCATAATGACTGTCATAACTACTTTTTATTAGCGATCCGTTGCTTCATTTTGGGAAAAAGTACTTTTAATCCATATGAAAATCAGCAGTTAATGGCGGGCCCAAGCCACTCTGTGCACCCGTGCGCCTCCTGCTTTCTCTGCCAGCTCCTGCCTCTCCTTGACCGACAGGGCCAGGTTTCTGCATAGTTTTTCTCCAGAATAAAGCACCAATCACTAAAGATCTTTTTACACGTACAGATGATCTAGTAGATTATTGGAAATAAGCAGACACTCCCAATATCTTTCTAATCATCAGAAGATGAGGGCTGCACTTACAGTACATGCAGCAATCACTTCCGGTGTATGGAGATATAGCGATCGCTTGTCCCCATAGAGATTCATTATTCCTGTGCAGCAAATCCTTGTTTTCACAGAACAATCTGTTGCACAGGAATAATAATTTTCCAAGCCGGCAGAATAACACAATCACCCGATGAATGCTCTTTGCTCATTCATCAGGTGATTGCCGTCACCTTTTACACAGGGAGATTATCAGGAACCAACGTTTATACAAATTCTCATCCCCAGTAATTTGCCTGATAATCAGTCCATGTATGGCTACTTTCACATCTTTTCCTTTCTGGTATTGAGATCTGTCATAGGAGTTCAATACTGGAGGGAAATGCTTCTGTTTTGTCCCTATTCATTGTCAATGGGGACAAAACTGAGCTAAAGGGAACGAAATGCACCAGAATGCATTCCGTTCCATTTGGTTGCGTTTCAATACCGGACACAAAACCGCTGCTAGCATAGTTTTTCTGTCCAGCATGGGATGTGGAGCAAGACAGATCCGGCATGAAATACAAAGTAAGTCAATAGTGCTGGATCCATTTTCTCAGACACAAACGAAAACGGATCAGCACCCATCGACTTTCAATGATTTTAATGCCTGAAAGTCAAAAGTTCAAAACATTGTTACCCTTTTGCTTGTCAGTGTATATCTATTTATGTATTTATGTATATATATATATATATATATATATATATATCATACCTCCCAACTTTGTAAACGAACAAAGAGGGACACATTGTGAAGTTGCCCATGGCCTGTAATAGACATGGGCGACTCTGTATTGCTGTGGAACTTAAAGGGGTTGTGTCACTTCAGCAAATTGCATTTATTATGCAGAGAAAGGTAATACAAGGCACTTACTAATGTATTGTGATTATTAGGCTTAAAGGGTAACTGTCATGTTTTAATTAAAAAAAATCTATTTTAGCATATGTTACTGCTGCAACAGCATTATGCATAAAGCAATCTTTAGTTTCTTCACATACCACTGTTTTCCTTGAGTTTTTCCCTTAGTTACGGCTGTTTAAACATTTACAATATAAGGACCTTCTCAAGATGGCTCCTCTGCCAGTTCTCTGAGGCCAAAACTGCTTTCCCTCACTTCCCATACACACTTGCTGTAGCCAGCTGCTCCCTGCCAGCTAATCGGATTGGATTACTGAGAGGCACGCCTCCTCACTCTGAAGCCTAATGCAGGCATGCAGTGTGAAGGACCGCCCCCCTGTCTTCTGTTTATACTAAAAGAAAGACAGACAAGCCCTAGCAACGGTCTTTTAAGGGAGCAGTGGAAAGGGACAGAGGACATTAATGAAAGCTGTTATTATAAGGTAGTTACAGATCTTTTGACAATCATTGACTGACTAACTCAGGTATACATGCCTAGCTCTAATAAACTAGCAAATAAAAAAAATATGACAGTTACCCTTTAAGCGAATCAGGTTCAGATTGCTCTATCCGAACCCCATTCGTTTGAAAACTTTGTTTACAATACTTCCTCCGTAGTGCGCTAAAATGTGTGGACTCTGCTGAGGCCTGGCAAATCGTGTTGCAAATAACGCGAGACTTGCTTCGCCTCACATCTATGACGTTACACTTTGGTTATGCGCATATAAATTATTAAAATTACTGTTCCAAAATCCCATTAATTAAGCTGAGTGCAGCTTTGGATTTTGGAACAGTAATTTATGTGCATAAACGAAGTGTAATGTCATAGCAAGTCTCGAGTTATTTTCAGCAATATCTGCCAGGCCTCAGCGGAGACGATATATTTTAGCACAGTACGGCGGAGATATTGTAAACAAAGTTTCCAAACAAAAATGGGGTTTGGATAGAGCAATACGAACCTGATTCGCTCAAGCCTAGTTATTATCCATATCGCCTCCTTTGCTGGCTGGATTACTTTTTCCATCACGTTATACACTGCTCGTTTCCATGGTTACAACCACCCTACAATCCAGCAGCGGTGGTCGTGCTTGCACACTATAGAAAAAAGTTCCGGTCTATGCATGCTCCTACAGTTTCGGCCACTAGAGAGGCCTGCACTTTTTCCTGTGGTGTGCAAGCACAACCACTGCTGCTGGACTACAGGGTGGCCGTAACTATGTAAACCGGCAGTGTATAATGTGATGGGAAATTAATACTGCCAGCAAAGGAAGCAATATGGGTAATAACAATACATTAGTAAGTGGCTTGTATTAACTGTCTCTACATGATGAATGCCACTTTCTGAAGTGACACAACCCCTTTAAAGTATATAAAAACAGTGTATAATTTGGAGTACAGTGTATATTCTGCTAAGTTTTTAGATTAATTTGTCATGCTACCATTTTTACAATGAGCATTTAGTGTCCTATAATATTTACTATATTTCAGTCCTTAGACAATTCTCCTGTTGATAGTTTAAATACTACTTTATACAACAACCATCAAAGTGCATATTAAAATGATAACTCCTCGTAGCCTCTGGCAATTCTAGAGTTTATCCACTCAGAAATAAGACTTGATTAAAATGTAGCATACAGGGCTCTTAACTGCTTCCTGTTTGGAAATCCAATTTAAGCACTGACTTTGCCATCATAAATATCACAAATGAAATTTCTGCTAGTTTGTTCCATCTGGACATCATTATCCATGGAACATCTACGGGGCTTAATTACATTTCTTGACAAAGTGACTGATGAGTAATATCAATATTTCTGTGATTTAGAGAAAACAACAATTGACCAGAAAGTACAACTTTTACAGCTGTATGCATGAAGAATATCCAGGAAGAAAATTCAACAAAAACATATTCAAGTCAAGGATCAAAGGGACCCTAAACCTACAGTACACTGACTGTGCCAATGGGGTTGTCTGAGGTACAAAAAAAAAAAAGCACACTGCAAACCTGATGGTCAGAAATATATACATTGGATAAGTCAGGTTCAGTATATACTGTATATATATATATATATATATATATATATATACACACAATACACACAGTATATATATATATATATATTTAGTACTGGTCTGGCCCCTTTGTTTACATGCAGTTGCAGAGCTGTGGGTGTATAACAACTTTTTATGACATTCTTTTCATGTATAGTTTTGTGTGTCAGCTAAGGGTACTTTCACACTTGCGTTGTTCTTTTCCGGCATAGAGTTCCGTCACAGGGGCTCTATACCGGAAAAGAACTGATCAGGCATATCCCCATGCATTCTGAATGGAGAGTAATCCGTTCAGTTTGCATCAGGATGTCTTCAGTTCAGTCGTTTTGACTGATCAGGCAAAAGAGAAAACCGCAGCATGCTACGGTTTTATCTCCGGCTAAAAAAACTGAAGACTTGCCTGAATGCCGGATCAGGCATTTTTCCCCATAGGAATGTATTAGTGCCGGATCCGGCATTCAGAATACCGGAATGCCGGATCCGTCCTTCCGGTATGCGCATGCGCAGACTGAAAAAAAGGTGAATAAATAAATGCCGGATCCGTTTTTGCCGGATGACACCGGAAAGACGGATCCGGCATTTCAATGCATTTTTTCGACTGATCAGGCATTTTTAAGACTGATCAGGATCCTGATCAGTCTTACTAATGCCATCAGTTAGCATACATTTTGCCTGATCCGGCAGGCAGTTCCGGCGACGGAACTGCTTGCCGGATCTCTCTGCCGCAAGTGTGAAAGTAGCCTAAGACACCCATGGTTATTTGCTCACATTGTCAGCCTTGCGCAAAGACATCCTGCTTTTTCTTCCATTTATAAAGGCAAAGTATTTTCCCTGTTACCATTTAGTAAATAATTCCCCCCACCATGCTCCCCTTCTGCTCATGGGGTTGTGAAAGATAATGCTATGCCATTCCACATTTTGGCTCCAGTAACAAGCAGTGGGCATGACTTCTAACTCTGACAAGCCCCCACATCAGATGTCAGTACTGGTGTTCTGTGCAATGGGGCTTGGCTTGTTGCTCTGACAAGCCAAGTCCACAGATCACACATTAGTTGTGATGTTCCATGCTCAGGGGCAGGACTGCTCCCTCAAGCACTAGACTGGTGCACTGAACGTCAGCATAGCAGGCATAGAAGCTGACATTGCACAGAGCCGAATATGTAAACGGGGTAACTTTTGAAAAAGTAACAAAAAACAAACCACGGTCACCTGACCAAAAACTCATTTTAGGTTTCCTATCTATATGTTAAAACTTTAACATTAATTATTTACTTTTAAAACAAAAATACTCAGAGAAACCAATACTGCAAGGTAATTTAAAAATATCAGGTTGCAGTTTCGGGCTAAGTCAGTTAATTTATGTCTTTTTTGGGCCGCTGTCGCTCGCTCTACATTCTATTTAAGAGGTGGTTAACCTCATGGATACTCTGTGGCCATGTATTACCACAGGTTAGCAGGTGTGTTTTCAATGGTGAATTGTTTGGTATCCCTATAGGTCCTAAGTATAGGACTTTCTATTGTAAATAGATGAGATGAGTTCCTATATCCCTATGCGACAGACATCCATCATTCATTCACACATCTCACACGCTGGGAGATCAGGCAGTTAGCCTCTGAACATTTGCACAATATGTATTGAGCTGGACAATGATTGCGACCCTACTGGTTGTGGATCTTGCCCTATACTGCAACCTGTCTAGAAATTGTAGATTATCACTACCCCACCCGACATGTTTTGTCGCGATGCAGCATCGTGAGGGGAGTTGGGGTACTAGCGGGACACGCTCTGTTTCGCCTGCCTAAATAAACTATCTATCCCCTCCCAAACTATGGGTTCCACCAATCGAGTTGTGTTGCTGCGATTGACATGTGTATTAGCCCGTCCTGTGGGCATCACCAGGAAGGTGGGCGGTGGGAGTGACATCAGCCGAGTGCTGCTCCTCTCCACCAATGAATTGAATTGCACACCCCCTTACATAGTATTGCATCACTGATGATGCTTTCTTGCCGCCTATCACGCTCGTCCTTCTGGGTACTGCGCTATTGGCATGTATATCAACCCATCCTGTGAGCCTCGCCGGGAATGACAAGTAGGCGGGGAGAGTGACATCAGCCAAGTGTCGCTCCCCTCCACCAATGAGATGAATCGCACCAAAGGCACACCCCCTTCCATTGTATCGCGTCACTAATGATGCTTTCTTACCGCCTATTGCGCAAGTCCTTCTGAGTGCTGCATCGAACCAGGGGGGTGCAACCTCATGGAAGCGCCGCTTCCTTACTACTAGTACGATTCACCTCGGCACAGACACACCTCCATCCTCCATATCACGTGACCAGTGTCTCTTGACAGGGGTAGGAGGTTGAACTATGTCATTCTCAATGCAGTAACCCTTTCCTTTCTGCTCATGTAATAGTCAGCAAGTGATCACTGTGATACTATAGGAGTCCATGGATACACTGGCAATGCCATAGGTGCCTCTCACACGGGCTATCCTATACCTTATCCCTTTCATGTATAGGATCAGTGACAAGGGAGGGGAATATTTTGAAAACTTTTGAAAAAGTAAGTGCAATACGAGAGCCTGTATCTCCAGTTGTTGAAACCATGAAAATAATAACTTAGACAACCCCTTTAAATGGACTCTGTCACCAGAATCATTGTGCAGAAGAAGTCTTGGTCCCATCTGTGGCTTTGTTGATGAGAAAACAGAACTTTTAATATATGTAAATTAGCCTCTAAGAGCAACGGGGGTGTTGCTGTTGCTCCTAGAGGCTCCCTTATCTCTGCTGCTGCCACACCCCTACACTCTGATTGACAGGGCCTGGCAGTGTACATGTCATCATGCCTGGCCCTGACTTCTCCTTCAGTATCCGGTGCAGGGGCAATACCGGAGAGAGCTCGCCAGCAGTTCTCCTCTGTATACCATGCCATATAATATATTTCAGAAATTCTCAAATGCAATATTCATATGTGAATGGGCAATGCATTAGACATAATTGTAATTTGTACCTTAATATGTGTTGTCATGTTTTCGAGGTGTGACATGAATCCGTGAGGCACCGCAATGATTCCAGTGAAGTTTATAGAAAAAATAACCTGATGTAAATCATCCAGATCATCTAGTAGTGGTCCTGTGCAGTCATCATCACATGCTAGGGAGGACAGTATAAAATGAGTTCTTTACATATACAGTACAACACTGATGCAGTGGGCAAGAAGTGAATCTGCCCTACATGCTTCTTCTGAATGGTATCGGTTCTTTGTATACCGTAATGCACGGATATGTGACAGCCAAGATGTAATGATGTCACACAATACAAGTATATGAAAATGTACTCTGTTATATGAAAAGAGCTCAAAGAACACAAAGCTTGCATCGCATGCCATTCTTGCACATGAATCATGTAGAGATGAGAGAACTTCAAGGAGTCTTCTCCTGCATAACAGAAACCGGACGGATCCGTTATGCAGGCCATAGACTTCTACACTGCTCAAAAAAATAAAGGGAACACTTAAACAGCACAATGTAACTCCAAGTCAATCACACTTCTGTGAAATCAAACTGTCCACTTAGGAAGCAACACTGAGTGACAATCAATTTCACATGTTGTTGTGCAAATGGGATAGACAACAGGTGGAAATTATAGGCAATTAGCAAGACACCCCCAATAAAGGAGTGGTTCTGCAGGTGGTGACCTGACCACGTCTCAGTTCCTATGCTTCCTGGCTGATGTTTTGGTCACTTTTGAATGCTGCCGGTGCTTTCACTCTAGTGGTAGCATGAGATGGAGTCTACAACCCACACAAGTGGCTCAGGTAGTGCAGCTTATCCAGGATGGCACATCAATGCGAGCTGTGGCAAGAAGGTTTGCTGTGTCTGTCAGCGTAGTGTCCAGAGCAAGGAGGCGCTACCAGGAGACAGGCTAGTACATCAGGAGACGTGGAGGAGGCCGTAGGAGGGCAACAACCCAGCAGCAGGACCGCTACCTCCGCCTTTGTGCAAGGAGGAACAGGAGGAGCACTGCCAGAGCCCTGCAAAATGACCTCCAGCAGGCCACAAATGTGCATGTGTCTGCTCAAACGGTCAGAAACAGACTCCATGAGGGTGATATGAGGGCCCGACGTCCACAGGTGGGGGTTGTGCTTACAGCCCAACACCGTGCAGGACGTTTGGCATTTGCCAGAAAACACCAAGATTGGCAAATTCGCCACTGGCGCCCTGTGCTCTTCACAGATGAAAGCAGGTTCACACTGAGCACGTGACAGATGTGACAGAGTCTGGAGACGCCGTGGAGAACGTTCTGCTGCCTGCAACATCCTCCAGCATGATCGGTTTGGCATTGGGTCAGTAATGGTGTGAAGTGGCATTTCTTTGGAGGCCGCACAGCCCTCCATGTGCTCGCCAGAGGTAGCCTGACTGCCATTAGGTACCGAGATGAGATCCTCAGACCCCTTGTGAGACCATATGCTGGTGCGGTTGGCCCTGGGTTCCTCCTAATGCAAGACAATGCTAGACCTCATGTGGCTGGAGTGTGTCAGCAGTTCCTGCAAGACGAAGGCATTGATGCTATTGACTGGCCCACCCGTTCCCCAGACCTGAATCCAATTGAGCACATCTGGGACATCACGTCTCGCTCTATCCACCAACGTCACGTTGCACCACAGACTGTCCAGGAGTTGGCAGATGCTTTAGTCCAGGTCTGGGAGGAGATCCCTCAGGAGACCGTCCGCCACCTCATCAGGAGCATGCACAGGCGTTGTAGGGAGGTCATACAGGCACTTGGAGGCCACACACTACTGAGCTTCATTTTGACTTGTTTTAAGGACATTACATTAAAGTTGGATCAGCCTGTAGTGTGTTTTTCCACTTTAATTTTGAGGGTGACTCCAAATCCAGACTTCCATGGGTTAAAATTTTTTATTTCCATATTTTTTTTTTTGTGTGATTTTGTTGTCAGCACATTCAACTATGTAAAGAACAAAGTATTTCAGAACAATATTTAATTAAGTCAGATCTAGGATGTGTTATTTTTGTGTTCCCTTTATTTTTTTGAGCAGTGTATTATGATGGAATGCATAACGGAATGCTTCTGAAGGCATTCCGTTATGCATTCTGTCATAGAATTGTGTTATAGTCCGTGGTAATGGAATCCATAACGCAATTCATTCTATACCCAAACCCGAACTTGGACTTCAAAACTTGAAGTTCGCTCGTCCCTATACATGATAAAAGTAGCTAGATTTGAATAAGTTGAATGTTGCTGAACATATCCATGCAGTACAGGTCTATCATTCCCAAAGACATTTTCCTAAGAAATGGATTATGTTGCATTAGAATTTACTACTCAAATACTAACATCCTAGGAGGACTCATGTACATGAAAGAGTCCTGTTCAAAGAGTCTGTAGTGCAATGCACAGAGGCAGTACCACTCATTACATGGAACCGTACAGCTTCTGTGCATTGCCATACTTAGTATATGTGGACATATTCTTCCTAGAAGCAATTAAATAGAAGGTATATGGAGGTACAATATCTCTATGACAGCCATACAATGATTCTGTATTAAGTGATTTGCTAATATGACTGTATGCACAAACCTTAAAGGGGTTGCTTCATCTCAGACATTGATGGCATATCGCTAGGATTTGCCATCACTGTACGATGGGTGCGGCTCCAAAATCTGAGACCTGCTCTTATCTCCAGAACGGGACCCCCGAAGTGAACAGAGCATACGTGGCCACCCTCTGTTCACCGCTATGGGATTTCTGAAAATAGCAGAGTATTGACTCGGCCATTTCCGACAGACCCATAGCAGTGAATGGAGCTGCACTTTCCATTCACCGTTTTGGGACTTCCGAAAATAGCAGAGCACGATCACTTGGCTATTTTTTGGAACTTTCATAGTGATGAATGGAGAGCACACAGCACATGCGTGGTGTGCTCTCCTTCACTTTTTGGGCCCGGTTCTGCAGATACGAGCGGGAGCCGCACCTATCAGACATTGATGACATATCTTGAGATGAGCCAATCCCTTTAATTCTAACATTTCATGTATTGTTTATTTGTATAGCTCTGTTGTACAAATTTCGTCAGAATTTCCTAGCTCAGAATTACCCAACATCAATAAAACATGTTATTCTGGATCACTGCATGATCTTAAAAAAGTATATACGTTTTGCTCATTTGTGTAGGACCTCTAAGAGGCTGTAAGAGAGCCTAAAATAAAGTTCAAATTTATGAAATGTCATATTTCACTGTACTTTTTTACGCCATCTTCTGACACAAAATCAAGTCATCAAGCGACTTGTATGTACCATTTTATAAAATGAAATTGTAAAGTCATACAACAGAAAAAACTTACAAATGCATTGCTGGTCCAGAAGAATGTGTCTCACTTCACATGTATCACAAAGCCGTCCAGTGACCCCCGGCTTACAAGAGCATTGGCCACTTAGTCTATCACAATCATTATTCAATGAACCAGCTGGATTGCAGTCACATAACTGGCAGCTACCATCAGGCTCCAGTGGATTGCCAAAGTAGCCAAGAGAGCACCTAAGAGTAAGAAAACAATCACCAATTTAGTAAATCTAGTGACCACGTTAGTCCTTATGTTATAGGTGTTATCTAAGACTTCAAAATAAGGATCAGAAGATTGGTGGGGTCCAGCTCTCAGTCAGCACTCCTACCATTCAGTGTTTGAAGAGATCTATGGCCAGAACCATGTCCCCTTAACGGTTTACCAGGAGTGGCTCTGTAGAGTGGCTGAGTCTGGTACAACTTTACAGCATGAAGTAAAAGGGGAATGAGCAATAATATTGAGCACAGTGCATGGTAAATAATGAAGGGAACATCGAGCTCCCAATACAACGCAACCCCTTCAAACACCTGATCAGCGGGAAGACTTACAAAGACTATACAGGAAAAACTGTATAAAGAAATTACAGGGATCTACTATTACACAGAAATACAGCCTATCAATATCATTAATAAGACAACCATCCATTTAGTCCTAAAGAAACCCTGGGACATATTGATTATGCTTTCACAGCCATCTCCCAGCACAATTGCATAGAAGACAGTCAAGACACCCTCATACTTACAGGTCACCAACCAAAGAAGCCAAAGCCCAGAGATAAGATGTTACCTGGCATGCTGGTGTTTTATTGATATGCTTTTAAATTTCATTTATGGCTTATTATGTGATACAGAGCTCCTTTTAGATATCTATTCTCATTTGTTCTGGTGATCAGGAGTTGTTGAGAAGTGTCACTTGACAACTAAAATCTCAAAATCTGCTGCAAGTGGTGTACCCAGTCCCAGCACAGAATCCAGACTTCTGTATTGGGTACTAAAAAACATCCACATCACTTGCAGGCAGTGAGAGTACAGGTGGAACATATAAATGCTTTTGCTCTTCTCTGTTAGGGTCCGACCATGCGGCGCGTCGTGGTAGTGTTCGGGGCGTGGCCGTGCTTACGTGGTTAGTGTATGTAATAGTATACCAGGGGGTTGAGTGAAGTGGAGATGCAATGTTTTAAAAACTTATAAATGAGACTTAAAGGAGCTCTAATTTGAAATCCTTACCTACTTTTTACTCCACTTTTAAAAGTGGAAAGGTTCCCCAAATGTTGCAAAAATATGCAGCAAATGTTGCACGTGGGTGACTTTTTTACTCCACAAAACTGGCTTAGCAAATTTGATAAATGACCCTCAAAGTGCTTAATAGCAACCTTGGTTTTTCAACAGCAAAACACACTTTATGAATGACTCTTCTTATTTTTGGGCAGCAGCCAACAAGGAAATTTGATTGACTGCAAGCAAGCCTAACACTCAACTTAGAGCAATAGTTTTATCTGTATGACAAGGGAAAGTGGCATTACTTATTTAATATAATACATACTGTTCACAGTGTCTTCCCTCATATCCAGGTAGGCAGGCATCACAACGGAAATCATTAATTCCTTCAAGGACACACGTTGGACTAAAACTGAGACAAAAAAATAATAATAAAATAAAAATATGGCACAATACCTTTGGGAAAGACAGAGACAATACCCATAGGAAAGACAGGGTTTAAGAATGAGTGCAGGATTAGTTGAAAGCCCAAAAGAATGCTATCATAAGACACTGTTTTTCACAGAATCCACCATGTATATCATATCCATGTATATCTTTCCAGCATGGTATAAAATAATGAACAGTTTTTAGTACTAAGAAATCAATTTATACATTCCAATATGATTTTATAATTGTAAGAATGCTAAATTCACAAAATTTCTAGAAATAAAGTTGTAAATGTTTATATTTATAAAAAGCTTAAGTTCATAAAAGAATAAACTTAAAGGAGTTGTCTAAGTAAAAAAAAAAAAACCTGGGCAGCTTCTTGCTGCTTCTTTGGCCCTGCATCATCTTCCTGGCTGTAGCAGGGATGTCTCGTACACGCCACATGCAGCCAATAAGGGACATGACTAGAGAGGATTGGCTGCAGCGGTGATGTGGTGTGTATGGGATATCACAGCTGCAGCCAGGAAAACAAGCAATGGAGGGGAGGGCTGGGGTGTCACACTGGAAGCGGTGGGGAGGAAAGGAGTACCATTTTGTACTGCCGGTGCCCTGTTTATTATTTAACTCAAAAACCTCTTAAACACACTAATACGGTGACAGATGGTAGACATTATTGTAGAGTAGGAGTTACCTCTTTGAGTTTCCTTTAGGGCATCCACACAGTGAGCAATCTGAGATCGACCCAGTCACTATGCCATAGTAACCAGAGGCACATATATGGCAATTATGACCAGCTGTATGGTCTCTGCAGCCCTGCAAAATGTGATTAAACATGAAATAAATATAGTCATGTAAAAGAATGCAAAACGTGTAATACAGTGCAGAACATCTTACATATTTTAAAGGATAACTGTCATATATATTTTTTTGGAGTATTGGATTGTGGTGATTAATATCTCCTTGGTGGCCCTATTTCAACTTTTCACTGTGTATTCAATTACCCCTTAATTCCACAGTTTTGTTCCCTGTACTGCCTACTTTTACCTGTGCTTAAAATAGGGTTGCTAGGCATGGTCCGTCTATATGTTGAAGGACGGAGGACGCAGAAGCAGGCTGCGCAAGGTCACATTACTGACAGCCAGCGACTGTAAGTAAATGATTAAAGCCAGGTCATCCCCAGCAGCTGATAACAGTGCCTGGGCTGTGTGCACTTCTCCCTGTCCCTGCGCTTGGCAGACGCTCCCTCACTCAGCAGAGCTGGAGAATGCAGAGTTGAAGCAGCGCACAACAGGGAAGGGAGATCTGCCATCCGCTCAGTGTATAAATGAAAGCAACATGTGGTAAGAGGGCCTCTTTGTGCTGCAGGAGATTAACCCTTTAGGGGGGGGGCTCTTGTTACTGACACTTTTGGGGGGCTATTGTTACTGGCTAGTGAGGGCAGGCGGGATTAGCCTCAGGGTGAGGGCAGTGGCGGCCATCTTAACTGAATAGTGAAATTGCTGTTTTATGCAGACTGGTTGCTAAGGGCTGAATCTTATTAAATATGGGGTAAGTCAGTCTAATAGTAACTGATTCTGGAATATCATGTTATTAGTAACTACATATATGAAAATTGAAATTAGGGTCTAAATGTGACAGTTATCCTTTAAGAAATCCTCATTAACATTTTCACCATTTTGGTCAATGTTTAATTCCATGTCTACCCACGTAACGAAGACAAAAAAAGATTGTTACTTGGAAACGATCAAGAAGCATGACAGTACCAATTGATTAGCATACTAATACTTGATCATACCGCGTATAGTTTAAAAAGTCAGTGCCAACTAAGTTATTGTGAACTGCTATCTACACTGTTCTTTACACACGAGGTGATTAAAGTATTTTAGTAAATTGCTGGGATGAAGTGTTTTTTAAAGTGTTTTTTATTTGTGAGACAACCTTTTTTGGTGCCTTCACACGCAGTAGATCTTTTACAAGAATATTCTACAACAAAAAATCTGCTTCATTCACCGGAATGAGGCTTTCAGAAATCCATGTGACTGCCGCCAAAACAACCCAATTTGGATGGAAAGAACGGAAATCTGCTGCATGTGAAGACACATTTAATCTCCTTTTCTATTAACCAGAAGTCATGTTCACAGGGGTTCAGCATTCACAAGGAGCCTTCAAGCTGTATAGCTGCATTAGCTAACCCATCTCCATCAAGGGCCTGTGGCTAAGGTGGATTTATACAGCCCAATTGTCAGGCATATTTTTGGGGATAAACGTTTGTATGAGTGCTCATTCCTTATAATCTGCCCGTTTGAAGATGCCACGGATCACCTGATAACCGAGCGAATAGCTTGTGCATTGGGTGAGACAATTGTTCATGCAGACACCTCAATCATCGATTCAGGGCAGCAGACTGTGCTGACCCGAAAAACAATAAATCTACTGTATATCAGGATGAGCAATAGCAATGGCCATCTCTCATCCCCATACAGTGGAGGGGATCTTTGCAGGTAAATGCAGCACTTCACCTCCACGAGCAGGCAACGATTCCTTCTCAACAATCCTCTGCTCCATTGGGCCATGTAAAGGGGCCGTTAGTCGGGATAAGAAACTCAGTGTTGAGAATGTCTTCCTCCATTTCACAGGGAAAAACGGGGCAGATAAGAAAACTCAGACCCTGTCAGAAAAGACCCCGCAAAATTCATCTCCCGCCGGGTCCCCTGTAAATATCTGCTGCTTAAGGATAGAAGATCGGGCAACACAGTCATTTTAAAAATAAAGAGTTACTTCTATGTGCCTGCTCAGCAGATGTAATGACCTCACACCTCTGCGTTTGTCCTTCTAAAGTTCTTATATAGATTTGTTGGATTCAGTAATGTGGTTACAATTCCCCCTTCACTTTGTGTCTCAGAGCCGCTGCTCATCTATTCCCTGAACTTTAGACCCAAATCTATTTTTGAATGCTTTGAGGTTTATAGAGCTCACCAACGCTATCTGGCGAGATTTATGGGTTTGTATTGTCAGAAGTTTACAATCCATTTCACTGTTGAAACCTAATTAGAGTGTAAAAAAACAACCTGTCCTAGATACTGCCCAGCTCATTTAATAAATATATCCTGACTGTTACAGAGCAGACAACAGCAGTAAGTATATCAGATCAGTAAAATACGTATGTATGCCTTATGACTTATCCAGCCACCATACATGAAGCTTACCATGCATTCTCCAGTATGTGGATCACAAACCTCACTGTGGTTATTGCACTGACAAGGCACACAGGGGGCAATAAATGGCTGCGACTCAAGCAAATTCACTTCCATCACTCTCTCTCTGTAATAGCCAGGTGCACACTCCTGATGATAGAAAAGATAAAAGTTGTTATATGGAGCAGAGCTTTACTGATATAATGAACTGCAAAGTGATGAAGAATGTTCTGCAAATCACCTGACATGAGAGTCCTGTATATCCACGGGGACATTCACAGATCTCAATAAGAGGAGCTGCCTCTCGAACAGAATGCATCTCAGCTGCTTCCACCGCAATGTCCATTGAAATATTTGATATCCTATTAATAATGAAATATATAGGTGAAACTCAAAAAACTAGAATATCATGCAAAAGTTCATTTAGTTCAGAAATGCGACTTAGGCCTCAGCCACACGACTGTTCCGTTTTTTGCGGTCCGCAAACCGCGGATCTGCAAAAAACGGAAGCCACCCGAGTTGCCTTCCGCAATTTGTGGAACGGAACGGGCGCCGGCAATATAAATTCCTATTCTTGTCCGCAAAGCACGGACAAGAATAGGATATGTTATATTTTTTTAACGGGGCCGCGGAACGGAGCCACGGATGCGGACAGCCCTCGGAGTGCTGTCCGCATCTTTTGCGGCCCCATTGAAGTGAATGGGTCCGCATCCGAGCCACCAAAACGGCGGCTCGGATGCGGAGCAAAACAACGGTCGTGTGCATGAGGCCTTAAAAGGAGTTGCATTAATGCAACTTAAAATTAGAATATTGGGAAAAGGTTCAATACTCTAGGCTCAAAGTGTAAGCCATAATCATCCAAATGATAACAAATAAAGGCTTGAAATATCTCGCTTTACATGTAATGAGTCTATCTCATATATTAGTTTCACCTTTTAAGTTGCATTACTGAAATAAATGAACTTTGCTCGATATTCAAATTTTTCGAGTTTCACCTGAAGATCACAGTTACAAAATTGAGTCACATTATTATGACCACTTCCTGCTTTCGAAGAAGGCATTGAGTTGCTCATAATAGAAGTCACATGTCATGAGCTGGCTTGGTGGGTATATAAGGTGCGTGATGTCTGCACACATATCCCTCGTTGCTGTCATGGGTAAAGGGGCAATTTATCAGAGTTGCAAAAAGGGATAATTATTGGCTTTTAGGCCAAAGGTGGCAGTATTTCTGAAACTGCACAGTTTGTGAAATGGTCATGTGCTGCTGTGTTGAAAGTGCATCATGAGTGGACAAATGGTACCATTGCGATTAGGTGACCTGAAACTGAGGAGCACTACATGCCATTCATGTGAAAGGTGAACATCGGCTATGAAGGTGCTCAAGGGTGGACCGGCATGCTACAGTGGAGCATATCACCTCTAAAATGAACCAGGCAGGGCCGTCTTTAATATTAAGTGGACCCTGGGCAAGAATTTACTTGGGCCCCCTGGATCCCCCCTTCCCACACCCTAGCATGCAATCAAGCCCTCCACCACAACACACACACACAAAAAATCCACACACCTCGTAGAGTAGTAAACTTTAATAATGATGAGTGGCCACTAGAGGTGTTCCTTGGCTGTAATGTAAATACTGCCTTTTTTTCTGAAATGGCAGTGTTTACATTAAAAAGCTTGCAGAGACATGCTATAGACACCAGAACTACTACGTTTAGCTGTTGTGGTTCTGGTGACTATAGTGTCCCTTAATATAGAGAAAAAAAAAAGAATCAGCACAAAAGTATCAAATAAAATGGCTGTATCATTATTCTAAAAATTAAAAAAGCACAACTTCTGACACAAATATATAGTATTTTGCAGATTACTTTTTTTTTTTTTACAATGTGCAGATAGTACTGTACTACTAACCCCTCCATCCACCCCTACATACCTCTTACATCCAGTAACGTCTCTTTGATGTAGATGTTCTGTTTCCTCATCTTCTCCTTTCAGACCTTCAGACCAGACCACCATTTTTCAGCCATTTTTCGTCTCTGCAGTTTGCCAAACTAAATCTAAGTTTACTACTTTTCCATCATCCTCCCATCTTCTGGACGAATCATCCTACCACCCCCAATACTGTGCCGCTGTGCTCCCCAATACTATACTGCAGAAAAAGATAAACCCCCTGATAATAGTAGTACAATGCAGATAGTGCTCTTCAATAATTATTGACACACAGTGCCCTAAAATAACTGCGCCCAGCAAATAGTGCCCCTGACACTCATAGTGTAAACATAACGTCCCCCAAAAATAATTGTGGTAAGCTGATACTGTGCCAAGGTGCCCCTACAGTATTAGTGCTCCCAAAAGTCCCACCAATGGGAATAATTCTCGGCTAGAGCACACATGGTAGTAATAGTGCTCCTACATTGCCCCCAACATGTCCCCACTGTGCCCCAGAAGTAATAATGCTCCCATAGTGCCCATACTAGTAATCATGTTCCCCATAGACCCCCAGTAGTAATAAAGCCCATCATAATGCCCCCCCAGTAGTAATAATTCTCCTTATAATGTGCCAGTGCAAAAAATACCCCCTTTAAATCCCACCAGTTGAGCTAATGTCCCCATAGTGCCCCCATATTGTGCCAGTATAAAATACCCCTATATAGTGCCCCCAGTAAATGCCCCATAGAGCTCCTCTCCCCCTTCTTCCTAGTGAGCTCCATAATGTACCAGTATAAAATGTCCCATATATAGTGCCCCAGTAGATGCCCTCAGTGTCCCCCATAAGTATAAAATACCTCTTCTTAGTGCCCCCATAAATGAGCCCATAGTACCCCTCTCTCCCCTTCCCCATAGTACCCACCATAATGTGCCCAGTATAAAATGCTCCTATACAGAGCCCCCCATATAAAATACCCCTTCTTTGTGGCCTCAGTAAAATCCCCATAGTGTTCCTCTCCCCCTTCCCCCATACAAAATACCCCTTCTTTGTGGCCTCAGTAGATACCCCCATAGTGCAACCCAATAATGTGCCAGTAAAAAGTGCCACCAATAATGTGCCAGTAAGGAGTGCTCCATATATGCCCCCACAGTGCCCCCTAATAATGTGCCAGTAAGATGTGCCCCCATAGATGCCCCCCAATAATGTGCCAGTAACAAGTGCCCCATAGATGCCCCCAATAATGTGCCAGTAACAAGTGCCCCCATAGATGCACCACAATCATGTGCTAGTAACAGGTACCCCCATAGATGCCCACCAATCATGTGCCAGTAACAAGTACCTGATTGATGCCCCCCAATCATGTGCCAGTAACAAGTGCCCCCATAGATGCCCCCAAATCATGTGCCAGTAAGAAGTGGCCCCATAGATGCCCCCAATCATGTGCCAGTAACAAGTGCCCCCATAGATGCCCCCCAATCATGTGCCAGTAACAGGTGTCCCCATAGATGCCCCCCAATCATGTTCCAGTAACAGGTTCCCCCATAGATGCCCCCTAATCATGTGCCAGTAACAGGTGCCCCCATAGATGCCCCCCAATCATGTGCCAGTAGTAGTACCATATAAAAAAAATAAACACTTAAACTTACATCCATCAGGCTGGCAGCGATGTGATGCAAGCCTCTTCCGGCCTGTGTCCCGCGCTGCATGGCTCATAAGGCGCGATGACGTCATCGCGCCGCCTTCATCGGCCTCTGAAAGGCTGCAGGCCTAGTGCCTGCAGCCTTACAGAGGCACGGGTAAGGGAGACGCCTCTCCATCCCCTGCCCCACCGCAGCACTTCCATCTGTATCGCTGTCCTGAGGACAGCGATACAGATGACTATGGAGATGAGCGCTTCCACAATGGAAGCGCTCATCTCCCTGTGCCCTGCCGCCGCCCCAACACATCACCAGTGGCCAGCGGGGCTCAAGAGGCAGCTGCCTTAGGCCCCCCAAGAGCAACTGGGCCCAAGGCAGCTGCCCCTTTTGCGCTGTGTTAAAGACGGATCTGGAACCAGGGGTTACCATACGGGGCACTGAGGCAGACAGATAGTCACTGTGCCACCGCTAAGGAAGTTGCATCGGCAGAAAATGCTTTGCAGCAGTATTGGAATTGGACCTCTGCTGATTGGCAAGGGGTTGCCTTCGCTGATGAGTCACGTTTTCTGCTTCATCGAACGGATGGATGTTGGCGTGTCAGGTGAGAAACATCAGACAACAAATACTCTGCAACCACTGCTGGAGGAACACAAGTTAGTGGTGGCAACGTTATGGTCTTGGGGAATGGTTTCGTGGCATTCTCTGGGCAGACTTATACATGTGCAAGGCACTCTCAACCCATTTGATCTAGTACATCTAGTGCTGGGCGAAGCGGAGCATTAGAAGTGGAATTTGGTCTGAAGTTTAGGATAACTTCGATTCACAACAAATCCGAATTTCCTCGCGCTTCATGGTAATTAATTAGTTTTTCCTATAATGGCTGCTCCACATATTACAAAGTGAAAGTAAAAACCCCCGAGAATGCAAGATCACCCATAATGGCAGAAGAATGTAGAACAGGAGAGCGCTGGGGTTGGAGAAGTGGGTATGGAAGAGCTGATTAGTATTCTGTGTTTACTGTCAAATAACCTGCAGGAGATTGCAGGCAAGAACAGCAATAATCTGCATATTGTCCACGCACCTAACTAGTCAAACCACATACCAGCAACAGCCCCTGTTTAAAGGTGCTGCACGGCCATTAACAATTAAGAAGGACTATATAGTGCCCTAAGGCAGAGTGTCCTGGGTATATCTGATTTATAGCGATTCACAACAAATTAATTCCTAACAAATCAAATTTCTTGGCTAGCTTCGGCGAAGTTGTCCACTCAAATTTTTCAAAACTTCACTCATCTCTACTAGTGATGAGCGGCAGGGGCAATATTCGAATTTGCGATATTTCACAAATATTTTGCAGAATATTCGTCATATATTTGCGAATTGGCTATTATTTTCTTGATTGCGAAAATCGGCAATGTAATATTCGCGTAAAGCGAGTGCAATACAGGCGCGGGTCACTTTTGCTACATTTTCCAAGCTGCTAGAAGTTTCCTGAGACTGGAGAAAATTGTTGGCACGGAAGAACATTAAAAATGGCTTTATATGCAGATAGAGTGCTCCAATATATTCGCAACTGCGCTAATCCGAAATTAATGATGCACATATTTTGGCGCAATATGTGAAACTTCACATTTTATCAGGTCTGACTACATATTACTGATTGGTGCACTAAGTATTGTTGTGAACTTGTGACATCACAGCACTATGTCTGTAGCATGTATGTATGTATGTATGTATGTATGTATGTATGGACAGCAGAACCTCTCCCACTACCTAACACCCTGCACTGGAACCTATCGGCTACACTATATCAGGATATAACCTACACTGACTACCTCCCACTAACTATCTGTATTATATATATAAGCTATCTAACTATCTAAAGTAGCGTGGAAAGCACAGAGCACAGCAATGACAGTGCTGTCTCTCTCAGAACTTAAAAAAACTGTAGAAAATGGCTGCTGGGGAGGTTCTTATATAGTAAGGGGTAGGCAACTTTCCTATTGGTTGCTAGGGATGTTGCTAAGCTCAGACAAAGACATTGCAGTCTTCTCATTGGCCCACAAGCAAGAAGCAGGGAGGGATCATGGGTTGGGATAAAAAAAAATATAGAATATTCGAAAATACGAATATATATCACTATATTCTAAATATTCGCAAATTCTCGAAGTGCCGATATTCGCGATTAATATTCGCTATTCGAATATTTGCGCCCAACACTAATCTCTACGTACATCCATACATGCTGATTGTCTTCCCTGGGGAGGATGGAATCTTCCAGCTAGACAAAGTGACATGTCACATTGCTAGAAAGTTCTGACATTGGTTGGAAGAGCATGACCAAGACTTCCAAGTACTAACATGGCCCCCTAACTTCCCAGACTTGAACCCAACTGAGCATCTTCCATCTTGATCGTTGTGTTCACCCATGCATCCTCCAGCAGCTCTCTATATCATCTTTCCTGCATACATAATGAATGTCCTTGGAACAAATAAATCACGTGCCAGTTCTTTGTATTGACCACCCATATATTTATACATGGAAATGAGATCAGGCATCTTTTCCAAGCTGAACAAGCCTAATTTTTCAACCTTCTCCGTATCAGAGAGACCTTCCAACCCATTTAATAAGCTAGTCGCTGACCTTTGAGCCCTTTCCATATTCAAGATGCGGTTTTATGACGGATTTATAAAGAGGTAATATTACATTGGGATCACAGGTTTTATCTCTCTTTTTATACACCCTGATATCTTATTTGCTTTGCAGCTGCTACATGAAATTGAGTCCTCCTGCTTAGCTTACGTGTAACTAGAATACCCAAATTCTTCTCTTGTTCTGTTGTCTCTAGCTTTATGCAGGTAATGTATATCTGCCATGTCCTTGCCCACGCTGCCAGCTTATCTAAATATGTCTTTAATATTTCACAGTCAAACTGAGTTTTAAGTTTTAGTGTCATCAGGAAAAACAGTAATACAGCATGTACCTAAACAATTACTACATAAATCTTATTACGAGACCAAATTTGAAGTCCCCTATTTACAGTTCACATAACTTTGTATATATGCTGCTTAGATTTTACTTGTCAAAAGTACAGCCTGTGTAATAATGAAGAGAAATGGTAATCTTCACACCGTATTATACTGTAGGAACTGCTGGAGATTGATTGCTGATTCTAATAACAGTAATAACAGTCAGTAGAATGGCTCCTGACTAAAATGCAACCTGAAACCTCTGAAATGTCATATTACATGTATTTATAAAGTTACTTTTTATCATGTTGGCCATTTATCAAAGACTGCTATTTTATGACGAGGTGCAGACCTCGTCATAAAGTAGGTGTATCCTCTGCCAGTCCATGTGACTAGATCGAAATCTACTCAAGCCCCAGACTGGATTAGATTTCAGCAGGGGCGTAGCTACAGGGGGTGCAGAGGTAGCAGGCCCAGGAGCCTGAGGGGGCCAAAAGACCCTTGTGCACATTAGAAGACACCAGTATTATAGAAAGTGCATGCAGGTCAAGTTACACCTCTGGCTGGATTGAAGGGGTTAGGTCAAGAATTGGGCATGGGGGGAGGGTGCCGTTAGAAAATTTTGCCTCAAGCAGCACAAAGGCGCTATGTGCTTCCCTGCCCCTGGCCACAAAGCACTGAGGTGCAGCATCTTATAAAGGGAATACTAATGAGCGCTTCCATTATGAAGCGCTCACTAGCATGCAGGTGGCAGGGGAGTGAAGCGATGTGACCGCTGTACTTACCCCTCCTCTCTGCTTGCTCTTCTTAGGGCCCGCGCTGCTGTATCCTGGCTGCCTACAGCATCAGGACGTACAGAGCACACTGTGACCTGATACTGCAGACAGTCAGGTGACTGTGCAGTGTGGGCCTCAAGAAGAGAGCCTGGGAGATCGCCGGACCAGGAGAGTGGCGGTGGAGCAGGAGAGGTAAGTAAGGGTCTGGAAGTCTAAAGGGGTCTGGAGGTCAAGTCTGAGGTCTAATGCAGGTCTGGAGATCTAATGGGGGTCTGAAGGTCTGGTCTGAGGTCTAGTGGGGGCTCTTGAGGTCTGTATAGGGGTCTGGAGGTCTAATGGGGGTGTGGTCTGATATGGGGGTCTGAGAGGCCTAATGGGGGTTTGAGAGGTCTAATGGGGGTCTGGTCTGAGGTCTGATATGGGGGAGTCTGGAGGACTAATGGTGGTCTTATTGGAGGTCTGATATTGGGGGGACTGACATGGAGGTCTAAGGGGGTATTATCTGAGGTCTGATATTGGGTGGGGTCTGACATGGAGGTCTAAAAGGGGTCTGATCTGAGGTCTGATACATGGGGGTTTGAGAGGTCTAATGGGGGTCTGGTCTGAAGTCTGAGATGGGGGTTTCAGACATGGAGGTCTAATGGGTGTCTGATATGGGGTCTGACATAGAGGTCTAAAAAAGGTCTGGTCTGAGATGGGGGTCTCATCCAAGGTTTGATATGGGGGTCTAATCTGAAAGGTGAGGGGGTATTTTTTCTGTACTGGCACACAATATAAAGAGGTATTTTTGTATTGTCTGGCGCACAATATAAAGGGGTAATTTTTTACTGGTGCACTATCTGTGTGATACCAGTATTTTCAGAGGAACTGTTTCTGGGGGTGGCAGGATGGGGTGTTGAGAAGGTAGGGAGGATAATATAAAAGGAGGAAACTAAGATATTTGTTTGTCAAACTCTGCAGAGAGAAGAGATGGCTGAAAGAAATCATCATTAATGTCTGGTCTGAAAGGAGAAGATGAGGAGAGAGAATATCTACATCAGAGGAGATGTCACTGGATGTACGGGTGTGCTGGCTGTCAGATCCCCGCTGATCTGATTTTGATGGCCTATCCTGAGGATAGGTCATTAGTAGTAAAAAAAAAAAAGGGACAACCCCTTTAACAGCAGGACTGGAGGGAATGAGTTAGGTTGAGAATTTGGCATGGGTGGGATGTTTCAATTTTTACCTTAGGCAGCAAATAGGTTAGGTGCCTCTGGGCACAAAGCACCGAGGGAAGGTGGGGAGGGCCCAAGCTGAACTCTTGCACCAGGGCCCATGAGTCTTTAGCTATGTCCCTGCGTGTAGCATTTTTATACAACCATTTATCTGAACCGAGCTTGCAGAAATCAATGATCTTCTTACAGAAACAAACCAATTCAGTAGCCAGAATGTATGGGGAGATCAGTGTATACAGTAGGTACTTGATTCCTGGAATTTCTTCTCGTTGCCATACTTGGAGTCAAGAAGGAATTTTTCTCACTTAATATGCGGTTACTGGCATCCGCCTCATTGGGTTTTTGCCTTCCTCTGGATCGACATGGTAGGAATATAGATTGAACTTCATGTACCCATGTCGTTTTTCAATCTTACCATTATGTAACTATGTTAGTAGTACTATTAATAATAAGTGGTATATTTTCTTCATCTTTGACAATCCCTACATGTATCCCACTGATAAAATAATATAATTTGTGAAATACTCTCATGGAGATTTATGTCTAAACGAAAGGATCTGAAAAAGCTTTTGGTGATGTTATACTTTGTAGTGCTAAACTTGTAAAACGAAAGCTTGTCAGAGAAAAGCACATGGAGTATATAAATGTATAGGTGTACCTACTGTATCTCACAGACATACCTGCTCTGTTGTACTCCATAGCCATATGACGCCTTTATAAGAATGTAATCAATGTTGCTTAGAACTGACATGAAATCCTTCCTTGTAACTGACTTTTCAGACACAGAGTTATGATATTTCCAATTATCCTGAAGTGGAAAATAGGGTAAAAAGCAGTTATGATCTACGACTTCTCCGATAGGTTCCTTTAAAAACCTAGACAGCCACCGAGCACATACTATCTGCCATGACGTTTTATATGTACAGTACATGGCATCTAGTATATATTATATCTACTAGTGGATTAGCATTCAGATTTCAGATAATTATAGCCCTTCTGTAACTACAATGTGTAAAAACACTTAACTTTTTTTACAAAGCAGAACATGGAAAGTGGCTGTCCAGAGGATGAAACAATTTTCAAAACAGCTACAGAGTGAGTGTGTATTCACACGACCGTAGAGTTTTGCGGTCCGCAACTAACGGATCTGCAAAACACGGATACTGGCCTGTGTGTGTTCCGCAATTTGCGGACCGCACATGGCTGCCACTGTCATAGAAAATGCCTATTTTAGTCCGCAATGGCTCTACCTTTTTTGTGGGGCCGCGTAATGGAACTACCGATGCGGGCAGCACACCACGGTGTGCTGTCCGCATCTTTTGCGGCCCCATTGAAATGAATAGATCCCCAACCGATGCGGACTCATTCATACAGTCGTGTGAATGATCCCTTAGCATGTGTTAACATGATCAGCGAGGTGTGCTATGGTGTTAACACTGGAGACAACCAATAATAACAAGAAAGGGGGTGCACACTAAGGGCTCATGCACACGACCGTATGCCCTCCGAGACATACGGTCCGTGAGCGGGCCATATGTCCCAGGGCGGCATACATCGTGCACACGGGAGTGCACAACATTATAGGTTACTATGATGCTGTGCGCATCGGGGCCACCCGCGGGACCAATGTCCCGCACTCATATAATATTATGAGTGCAGGACAATAGCCCCGTGGGCGTCCCGATGCACACAGCATCATAGTAGCTTATGATGCTGTGCGCTCCCGTGCTCACGATGTATGCCGCCCTGGGACATATGGCCCGCTCACAGACCGTATGTCCCGGAGGGCATACGGTCGTGTGCATGAGCCCTAAGAATGCTAATAGCCCATGAATTCAATCAAAGTATAGTATAAAGTAGAAAAGAAGTATCAAAAAGCAGTACATCCTAAAGATATAAAATATAATATTCTTTATTATAGCCAGCAAGACAAAGGGGTTAAAATATTGTATACGATAAAGATCCTATTAGGGATCCACGATCCCACATATAAGTGCACTGCACACTTAATTCTCAAGAAAAATAATACTGGTACCCAGAAAAACCAAAAATGTAGAAATCTAATCTAATAAAATATCACACATGATATCTGATGTCAAAAATAGATAAATACTGTACAATATAAAGGAGATGCCCAGGTTAAGTTGTGCACATTTTTCAGCCCAGACATATTGGTGGTGGCACCAGCTGCCTCATGAGTCTTAAATTGAAAGCAAAACCTATGGGGTCGAATACAATCCTTTGGATCTGATAACACACTGCTCAGAATTCTTACCTCCTTCATGTGAATTTTTATCTGACTCTTAATACCAATAGCAGGACTTGGTTTATCCATATAAATTGTCAGCTTTCTGAGATGTCCACCGCTCATTATAATGAGTGGCTCCAAATCCGAAGGACCAGAATCAGCAAGGCCATAATATGCCACAACATATGTCATTACCCCTCCATAGGACATTAGCTGTCACAAGACAAAACAGTGCATAAAATATCAAATATTCCAAGTACTAAATCAGAGAGAAGGGTAGAAAATCCTAAAATACTATTAAAGGAAATTATATATTACAGTGTTTATATAGAAATTAGACACATTTTTGAACATTCATGTTGCTGATGATCCATCGATTATCACATTTTCTATTATGGAGATGTATTTGTCCTATATACAACAATGTCGGTCTGTACTGTATATTAGGGTTTCAGCCTCCATTGTCTTATATGGGGCAGATAAAATTCTGTAATACAAATTGCTAGTTACTGCGGTGCCAACAAGTCAATTTTCAAATTGTGATGTGTTCCGGTTTTGCACAAAAATGTGTGAGTTTTTCTACTTTTAGTCCACTCGTCATAGTTCAAGAAAGTGGATGAAACTTTGTTGGCCCAACAAATTTACTGTAATTTACACCAGAGACTAGCTTAACTTATAGATCAAATATTTCTGGAAACAGACTGTCAGAAAATGCACCAAATTTATTAAAGGGCTTGCCGCATCTGGGATATTCATAGTATACTGATAGGATACACCATAAATATATGATAGGTGCAGGCAGTGTTCCCTGTAAGCTGCGCGTGCGCGCAGCTTCCTTTGTGCTTCCACTCAGGACCTCTGCAGGCCCGCTCACCGCCGCAGCCCGGACTTCATGTAATGGTGTATGCCTGTTCTGTACTCTGGGGAAGCCCACCCTGGCAATGCACACAATTTTCACTGTGTGCATTGCTGTAGTGGGTGGCCCTAGAAGTCAGAAAAGGCACCCGACATACTGCCCACAGTTCCCTTAACGTCCTGATGTTATCCAGTGTCAGGAAGTTCCTGTGCGGCGCTCCAAGCTGGCCCCGCCTCCTTCCTCATGCGCTGCTGCTATTGGAAGAGGAGAACATGTGCATTGCGGCAAAAGAGGGGAAAAGAGAAGGGGACGGCATGTTCTTAGACCTAGCCCCCCAGCCAAAATGTTGAAGTGGCGTCCGATATCCCCAAGGGCCAAGTAATTGTAAGTTTTCATGTGAAATATGTTTGTTATACACATATAGCATACACTGTGCCACACAATATACAGTATACCTCTACACTGTGTAGGGCTTATACTTTTTATTGTACAGCATGGTGCAGGGGTTATATTGTCCAGCATGGTGTAACCTCCATACATATGCTGTATAATATACAGTATAATCCCTGTACCATGCTATACAATGTACATTATAATCCATACACCATGCCGTACAATATACAGTATAGTTCATACGCCATGCTGTACAGTATACAGTATAGGTCATACACCATGCTGTACAGTATACATTATAATCCCTGCACCATGCTGTATAATATACATTATAATCCATGCACCATGTTGTACAGTATACAATATAATCCCTGCGCCATGCTGTATAATATACATTATAATCCCTGCACCATGCTATACAGTATACATTATAATCCATACACCATGCCGTTCAATATACAGTATAGTTCATACACCATGCCATACAATATACACTATAGTTCAGACACCATGCCGTACAATATACAATATACAATATAACACCTACAATGTGGGGTTATTGTGTATATTGTACGGCATGGTGTATGGATTATAATGTATATTGTACGGCATGGTGCAGGGATTGTAATGTATACTGTACAGCATGGTGCAGGGATTATACTGTATATTATACAGCATGGTGCAGGGATTATAATGTATATTGTACATCATGGTGTATGGATTATAATGTACATTGTATTGCATGGTGTAGGGGTTATATTTTTTATTGTACAGCATGGTGTATGGATTATAATGTACATTGTATTGCATGGTGTAGGGGTAATATTGTATATTGTACAGCATGGTGTATGAACTATACTGTATATTATACAGCATGGTGTATGAACTATACTGTATATTATACAGCATGGTGTATGAATTATACTGTATATTGTACGGCATGGGGCAGGGATTAAATTGCATTCTTTACTGCAAGGTGTAGGGATTATACTGTATATTGTACAGCATGGTGTAGGGGTTATACTGTATATTGTACAGCATGGTGTATGGATTATAATGTATATTACACAGCATGGTGTAGGGATTATACTGTATATTGTACATCATGGTGTAGGGGTTATATTATTTATTGTACAGCATGGTGTATGAACTATACTGTATATTGTACAGCATGGTGTATGGATTATACTGTATATTGTACATCATGGTGTATTAACTATACTATATATTGTATGGCATGGTGCAGGGATTATAATGTATTTTGTACAGCATGGTGTAGGGATTATACTGTATATTACACAGCATGGTGCAGGGATTATACTGCATTGTACGGGATGGTGCAGGGATTATACTGTATTGTACGGGATGGTGCAGGGGTTACACGGTATGCTCTTTGATGTGACAATTATCTTAGGTTTTCCTATCGCCCAAATTTGATGGTGCTGTGCCCTGCTGTAAGCCGACCCCGCTCAGCAGCTGCCAAGGCTTAGAGGGAACACTGGGTGCAGGTCCCTATCTAAAGAACAAGGTCCTGAAGTGAATGGAAAGCCAGCCACACATGTGACACCACCCTTCCATTCATGACTATGGAACTTCCAAAAAACAGCCCGTGAAAACAGAGCTGGGCTATTTTTACACGTGCCATAGCCATGAATGGAGGGGTGACTATGCATAGGGGACTTGCTCTCCATTCACTTTTGGGCCCCGTTCGTTAGATAGGAGCATGTCTCAGAGGTAGGATCCACACCTATCACTGTGCCATAAATCTCCTGGATGAGAATATCACTTTAAGAGGACTGAGCTAGCCTCTTGATTTGCTCATACATATCTCAGAATTACTTCAATACAATATAATGTATTTCACACTAACAACAGGAGTCCCATAGTGGGCTCTTACTGTACCCCCTGAATTACCCATCATGTCAGGAATATAGTTACAGTACTAATAACCTAGCCAACAAGATCAACATGACAGCGCTCATAAGACACTGGACTTACCTTATCACCCAGGAACTGCTCTGGCAACCGCCAGTAGAACGTATCTGAGAAGAGGGTCTGCCTTATGATCGATGCATCTAGCAGCATATCAACCTCCTCGGAAAACACTCCATCTGTTGTCCCATCCATATTACCCAGAGATACCACACGGAGAAGGGACTGGCCCGGGACCAGGGAAATCTAAAACACATTTCCAGATATTCATTTTAATTAGATGTTATGCAAAGCTCAATGTAAAATTTCAATTGTGCTGTATATGTCATGCCGGAACACAGCTTATTTCTGGCGAAGTTTACAAGTTCTATAACTTTACATTTATGTCTAATTTGATTTATAAATGAAGACCTTAGTTGTTTTTAGGTCATTTAACTGTACTCCGATTGCTCTGAAGGACTTACCGGGATGTGCACATGGTCTTCAATCTCAGCACACAACTGGGAAACCCCAGAACAGAAGCATGGTGAGCAACCAAGAGGGTTATCAGTACGAAGCGCAAAAGTCCCACTTTTACATTCGTTACAATAGCTTCCAACGACGTTTTCCTGCAGCAGAAGGGATTTGGACACACATACATATTACATAGTGATTGCACATGTTCCGCACAAGCTCAGTCCTGAAAATAAATCATAATACATTGCTGTGACTTTTCTGTACAAACTCCAGTAGACTAATCTTAACCATATACTGATAGATCCTAGGGAATGATACAAGGGGTAAAGGTGCCCATGCACCTTCAATAGCAGTCGTCTCACATCTACAGTATCTTTCCCAATTTCCCCATACACATACACACTGCTAGACATCTCAGACCGCTGACAGATACTTCTAGATACTTCTAGTGGTGGCTTATCACCTTGGTGAACAAGATCACTCTCTGACTTCTCATCCCTGACATCATCTGGGAGAGTCATAAGGGCCCCATACATATTAGATTGTTGGCCAGTCCCCTGAAACATGGCAGTTTAGGCCAACAATAGCCTAAACTGTATGGATGCCTAAAAACAGTACAAATATTACCATAATATTTTACATGTATGGTCGCAGGAGATGAGATTTTCCTCATCTGGCCCTAAGGGTACAGCCACATGGTCACGAATTCATGATGTACAGTAGTTTTGTACTAAGCCAAGGTCAAGAGTGAATTCAGAAAAGAGGAGAGGTTGTGTCTGTCCTTTATAATTTTTCTCCTTTTATGATCCACTCCTGATTTTTGCTTCAAAACTGCATCAGGAAACCTGAGTGTGCGGCTCTACCCCAACACTCACTGGAAATGTATGTAGAGCAGGTCCTATTAGTTCCGTCAAGTTGAAAAGGAAGTTTAAAAGTAAAATACTATTACACATATAACACATAAAGTCTCACTGTAGTATTTTTAGTGGCGTGAGAGACACAGAAAACTATCCCGGAAGTTTAACTTAGGTTCCTGGATGCTGATGTAAAATCTACAACTATTACATTTCATTTATAACTTGTCATCTTATGTGGCCGGTGGGCCATTCCTCCCTTAGGCACCAGAGCCTGAGTGAGACTGCATCCACTGCAGTGATCTATAGTTAAGAGTCTAGAGTAAGTCATGTTAGCTGCTCTTTCTACACTGCTCAAAAAAATAAAGGGAACACAAAAATAACACATCCTAGATCTGAATTAATTAAATATTCTTCTGAAATACTTGTTCTTTACATAGTTGAATGTGCTGACAACAAAATCACACAAAAATAAAAAATGGAAATCAAATTTTTTAACCCATGGAGGTCTGGATTTGGAGTCACACTCAAAATTAAAGTGGAAAAACACACTACAGGCTGATCCAACTTTTGTTTTAAGGACATTACATCAGTCAAAATGAGGCTCAGTAGTGCCTGTATGACCTCCCTACAACGCCTGTGCATGCTCCTGATAAGGTGGCGACGGTCTCCTGAGGGATCTCCTCCCAGACCTTGACTAAAGCATCTGCCAACTCCTGGACAGTCTGTGGTGCAACGTGACGTTGGTGGATAGAGCGAGACATGATGTCCCAGATGTGCTCAATTGGATTCAGGTCTGGGGAACGGGCGGGCCAGTCCATAGCATCAATGCCTTCGTCTTGCAGGAACTGCTGACACACTCCAGCCACATGAGGTCTAGCATTGTCTTGCATTAGGAGGAACCCAGGGTCAACCGCACCAGCATATGGTCTCACAAGGGGTCTGAGGATCTCATCTTGGTACCTAAAGGCAGTCCGGCTACCTCTGGCGAGCACATGGCGGGCTGTGCGGCCCTCCAAAGAAATGCCACCCCACACCATTACTGTCACGGCTGTATGTGAGCAACAATAGTACACACAGTAAAAGAGCTACTGACCGGACCCAAACTAGGGAGGATAAAGGGTGACCCCTGTCAGACCCTCAAAGCTCTCCCTATGCTGCTAAGCACATGCCCGGATCCAAATGGCGGAACGAGGCATGCCCACGTACCTAAGACTGATGACCACTGTAACCCCTACAATAGTGGAAGGGGCACGGCCACCGGTGCCCTACTCAGTATATGGAGGGAACCGTGGCCACCTCAGATCCAGTCAGAAAATGATCTGGTACACAACAATGTCTGTACACTTAGCTGAAGGTGTTGCAGCCGCAGAGAAGACGGATCCAAGGACAGCTGGCAATATCCGGAGTGCTTGCTGCAGCAGAACACAGGTCCAGTGAACTGATAGCTACAAGTGAAGATACTAAAGCAAGAGCTACAACTGAAATGAGAACTATAATCCACGCCCTACAATAGGAGGAGGGGTGATATAAAGAGAGGGAAATCAAACGCATGAGGAACAGCTGGGAGGAAGGAAACCAAAAGTAAACAGAGCAATGAGAACTCCTCCCAGCTCTAGTAGTGACATCATCACAGGGGTGGAGAAACAGAGCTGTGAGAACGTCCCAAAGCTCTGGTAGTCACAATTACTGACCCAATGCCAAACCGGTCATGCTGGAGGATGTTGCAGGCAGCAGAACGTTCTCCACGGCATCTCAAGACTCTGTCACGTCTGTCACATGTGCTCAGTGTGAACCTGCTTTCATCTGTGAAGAGCACAGGGCGCCAGTGGCAAATTTGCCAATCTTGGTGTTCTCTGGCAAATGCCAAACGTCCTGCACGGTGTTGGGCTGTAAGCACAACCCCCACCTGTGGACGTCGGGCCCTCATATCACCCTCATGGAGTCTGTTTCTGACCGTTTGCGCAGACACATGCACATTTGTGGCCTGCTGGAGGTCATTTTGCAGGGCTTTGGCAGTGCTCCTCCTGTTCCTCCTTGCACAAAGGCGGAGGTAGCGGTCCTGCTGCTGGGTTGTTGCCCTCCTACGGCCTCCTCCACGTCTCCTGATGTACTGGCCTGTCTCCTGGTAGCGCCTCCATGCTCTGGACACTACGCTGACAGACACAGCAAACCTTCTTGCCACAGCTCGCATTGATGTGCCATCCTGGATAAGCTGCACTACCTGAGCCACTTGTGTGGGTTGTAGACTCCGTCTCATGCTACCACTAGAGTGAAAGCACCGCCAGCATTCAAAAGTGACCAAAACATCAGCCAGGAAGCATAGGAACTGAGAAGTGGTCTGTGGTTACCACCTGCAGAACCACTCCTTTATTGGGGGTGTCTTGCTAATTGCCTATAATTTCCACCTGTTGTCTATCCCATTTGCACAACAGCATGTGAAATTGATTGTCACTCAGTGTTGCTTCCTAAGTGGACAGTTTGATTTCACAGAAGTGTGATTGACTTGGAGTTACATTGTGTTGTTTAAGTGTTCCCTTTATTTTTTTGAGCAGTGTATAATGAAATGTTGCTATAGAACTAAAGGTTGGTAAATACAGAAATTGCCCACTAGATGGCAGTGTCTAATCAGGCATTTCTCTTGTTGAGCATGAAATCCCATAGACTGCTTAGTTTAAGACATTGTAGCGCCTGCCTATGCACAGACAATAAGGGGGTCTTTTATTAAGACCGCCGTTTTAGATGTTTGTAGACCTGGTTTGAGCGGGGAAAAGTCACAGATTGCAGCGCAAAATATGTATTGGCGTATATCTAGTCAATGACCCCCTAACAGTCTATTGCTCTTGCACAGTTACTAACCTTGCAAGCACAGGTACCAGTTTCTTCTTCACAGCTGCACACTTTCTGTTCATCATCGCACCATGCAGACTGGGTTCCCTTGGCATCGCAGTCACAAGAAATACAGTTGGGGTATTGTCTGTATCCAAATAGACAAGCATTGCATTTCTGCCCACCAAACTCCTCTCTGCATGGGCACTGGCCAGTTGTAAGGTCACACTGGACCCTGCTGGAGCCCTGCCGGCTGCAGTTGCATTCCTACAATAATTCAGAGTAATATGAATAACACTGTGTGCATGCATTTGAGAACTGTTTCAGATGTATAACTGAATAAAACAAGTGACAATAATAACATCACTTAAAGGGGTTGTCTCACTGCAGCAAATAGCATTTATTATGTAGAGGAAGTTAATACAAGCCACTCACTAATGTATTGTTACTACCCATATTGCTTGCTTTGCTGACTGGATTCATTTTTCCACCACTTCATACACTTCTCGTTTCCAGGCTGGATTGCAGGGTGGCTGTGCTTGCACAATATAGGAAAAAGCACAGGCCTATGTGCATTCCCACGGTCCCAGCCACCAGAGAGGCCGGAGCTTTTTTCTATGGTGTGCAAGCACGACCACCACTGATGGATCGCACGGTGGTCAAACCATGGAAACAAGCAGTGTATATTGTGGTGGAAAAATGAATCCAGCCAGCACATACCAATGAAAAAAGGATTCAGAAATGGGGAGGATAGGGAAGCGCTTGCATATCGCACTCTCTCTCCTGGCTGCAGCGGAGGAAGCGAGAAGGACCTCGAAACCCGCTTTAAGCTTCAATTTTTTTATGTACTGTAGTATTCATCTGATTCAAAAACCAAGGAAAATCTCAATATATTCAAGGTTGTTTTAAGCTTGCCTAAATTTGGGTTGGAGTTTTTCTGAAATAAACTGTTTTATATTAAAGTATTTCATGAAAATTCAGACAAATGCCCTGATTTAGTAATCCTAAAGATGGTAGAAGCTTAGACAGGCTGTCTAGACCTGCACCAGATGTATTACAGGAGCTCAAGCTGGATGATAAATCTGGGGTAGCGATAGACACTTTTCTCTATTGACTGGCTTATTTTAAAACAGATTTTTATGCCAGAATTTTGGTGCAAAATGGCACATGTTAGACATTGTTCGCTTTCCCATGAACCCCCACCCCTTGCTGTTAAGCACTGCCATCTTGTCAAGCATGTCGGAAAAAAGTGTTGAAACCCTAGATGTGAAAATTTGTGCCACTTTCTAGACAGATTTATGGCACAGATGCATTAGTAAATCTGGGCCACAGTGTTACCAACTGATCAATTAAAAATGTTCCATCTTGAAGAGGCTCTAAATATTAGCCTCCATTAAAAGAAAATAAGACTATTGAGAAATGAAACGAAAACAATGGAAGAGCTGGTGGACCCTCAGAACAATTTACTTGGCTATACAGTACATATGCCAGGGGTACTTCAGATATGCATATCTCCAAATATCGGTATATGGAAAATCCAGATTCCATGTCATACCAAACATCCAAGCTCAGGATCATGACCCCAGTAGTTGACATCACAGTATTCACACTTTGGCCCATGGGTGTTTGGAGGGCAAACACATTCACCAGTTCTTGGGTTGCAGTTGTTCTGTGTGTGAGCGCAGTCACAAGCTACAGATGAAGACAAATAGATCAGACAAACATGGAGAGCTAGAGACATAACGTAGACTAAATCAGATGAACTATACATTTGGAACAGAATTTAATAAAACCACTTTCACACTATAACATACTATAATTCCTTTAAAATGGCCATAGACATCATGTTGGTTAAAATTAAAAGAAAGACAATCTAAGCCTTGAATCACACACAAAACCTTTTCCACGGCTTTTTCATCCAAACACAGCATTGGATACAGAAGACAGAAGAATTAGAAGTCTGTACCTCCTTTTTGGATCCCTTCATGGCTTTGTCTAAAGAAACTGCATCAAAAACTACATATTATCTCCCTATGCCAGTTTGTTTTCTGGCGAAAAAAAGGAGGACCCCGCAATAACAGTAGAACAAGACAGGTTATTTACCCCAACTCGGGAATCAAGGCATAATGGAATTGCTTATCTATTAAACAAGGTGGGCATCCCAATAACAGTAGTACAGTGATCCCAATGGCCTCAGGATACAATAATTTCAACATACAATGGTCTTTTCTGACCCATCGTAAGTTGAAACTAGACTCAACATACAATGCCTCAGACTCAGATTTAACCCATCAAGGCCACTTTCCTGGTAAAATAGCTGGATTAGTTGCTAGTTAGCAGCTGTCCCTGACTGTTATATGTAAGGAATTGTTTTACCTGTCTTAGTTATCTGCTTATTTTTCTTAAATCTTCATTTTCTCTTATCTTGGATGATATTTTGGAACTGATTACTCAACTTACAATGGTTTCAACATACAATGGTCTCCCTGGAACCAATTAATATTGCAACTTGAGGGACCACTGAATTACACAGCTTATTCACTGCAAATTGAGAATCAAGGCCTCATGAAATGGCACTGTTCAAATAGATAACTCTGTGCCCTACACAGGGGTTTATGCAAAGTGGGCTGTCTCCTATGGATCCATTCAGGTTCAGATTACACATCCTGCACTTTTCCTATGTAATCCCTATGCTCAACCTACAATGTGTATAAACTCTCCCTATGATCTCCCTACACTGTCCCTGCAATCTCCCTATTCACTATTTCACAATTAAAGGCTTCTTGGACACTATCTCTAGCGCTTGTTACATCTCTCCCTATGCTCAGCTCATAGTGAAATGGCAGAGACCATGCGGGATGAGGCTTTTATAGGGCTGTAACATCACAGGGACTAGCTAGCTGCTGATTGGCTGTGTGCATGGCATTATGGGTGATCTCGTGTTCACAGGCTTCTTACGTTCACTTTGTAATCTGTAAGAATGATTCATTACTACGATATCAGTATTATATCAGTATCAGTATTATATTACTTTTATTACAAACCAGGAAGAAGAATTCTAGTATGGGGGATAAGAGAAAACTGCAAATGAGGTAAATTTTAAAAAAAAAGCAATTGATGAAAATAAACTTTAGAGTGAAAAGCAGCACAACCTTTTAACATTCAATTCTGGTCAAATTTCCAGGACACATATCATAACTATTATAATTAACACCATTATAATTAAAGTACACATTTTAAAACATGTCTAATAACACTTACGTGTGCAGCCACCCTCATTATATCCGTAAAACCCATGAGCACAGATGTCACATTTGTCACCTGCCACGCCAGCAACACATGGGCACTGCCCAGCATCATTGCACTCTTCAGAGGTTGAACCTGACTGACTACAGTTACATGGAAGACAGCCAAGACCAGATGTCAAGCCATAGAATCCAGGCTGGGGAGAAAAATATCACCATTAATGGAGATTAATGGAGACCATGGCAGTGAGTGTAAAAATTGAAGATAAAAGTGGTAGAATAGCTGCATATAAAATGTATAGGTCTAAGATTAATTAAAGGCTATGGACACCTTTGGGGGAATTTATTTTAATTTTTTCTTATTGCATTGTACTAATTTTGAGCTAAAAATTCTTTTTTCAGTTGGTCTTTATTCAAAATTTGGAAACCTTTTCTATATGCATCCTTGACATTCTGTAGTATCCTGCTGTCTGTTTTCATTCTGTTCCATCAGGCTGCTCAGCTGAACTCTGACCTTATAAACACTCTTTATAGTTCAGTTCTTATCTAACTGATAATAATGTGACTTAAATAAGTGTTTATGACCTTTTGGTAATTTAGTGAGAAGGCAGAACTGCTGAATATTTTTAATAAAGGCCAATTAAAAATATATATTTTTAGCCCAAAATGAGTAAAATGCAATCATAAAAAATTTGACCTCGAAGGGCTACATAGCCTTTAAAGGTCTAGGCATAAAAATGTATCTCTTACCTCACACTGGTCACATTGCTTCCCGAATACATTAGGTTTACAATCACACAAGCCAGTTTCATGGTGGCAAACTGCAGACACTGAACTATTTGGGTGGCATTCACATGCTAAAAATACAAAATACATACATGAATAAAATCATACACAATACATGAATAAAATTATCATTGTGTGATATTTGTATGCTATCATTATCTTGCACACTAAACTGTCCACTAGTAGAGATATTAAAGATGATTATTATAGAACATAGTCATGTCAAACATGGTAGGGCACATAAATACTCTCCACATGCTCAATAATATGCTTGCTAATGGATTCTCCAAATACCTACCAGTACAGTTCTTTGTCAAGATGGCATCACCATAGAACCCTTCTGCACATCTTTCACACTGGCGCCCAGCGGTGTTACCAATGCATCTGAGACATTCTCCTGTCAATGAATCACAATGACCATCTTCAAATGGATCAATGTTGCCATTGCAGTCACAAGGGACACAAGATCCTCCAAGCACCAATGGATTTCCAAAGTAGCCATTTGCACACCTAGAAAAAAGGCAGAGTGATGTGACGGTCGGCATTAGATATTACATTATCAAGACATTGTAATTAGAATCTAATTATACTGGTGAACACAACAAATGAGGCCAAGACACATCTAATGCAATAATAATATGGTCATGTCAAAGTTAAGCTCACATAAACTCATGCTTATCCCAACTAAATCTCAATCATTTATACATCCTAAAACATCAAAAACATTTAAAGTATACCTGTAGCTTAGCAAAGCTATGATCTGTGAGGGGTCCGAGGGCTAAGACCTTCATTGATCGCTAGAACCAGGAGAAAGAAGCGCTGCCTCTCCTCATTGCAGGAGATAGCCTGGAGATGGTCTTGAAGACTTTCAACTGAGCCCATCTTCAGGAGCAAGGAGAAGTTCTAGCAATCTGTGGACTCCCACTGATCAAAACCTTTGATATAGTATGTCACTATGACATATCAAAAGTTTTACTAAAGAACAGGTACGTTTCAAGACATGACATAGAACGTGATGGTAAATTCACAGGACAAGTCCAAAGGCTAAGTGATTAGAAACAACTGCGGTTCAGGACACAGTTCTATGTGAACGTCCTACTTCATTTATGCCTCATGGAAGCAGGGGTCAGCACCATTTTTAGTCCTGATCAGTTAGTCCAGGAAATGACCAAGGGTTATATCATTTACTGTGCAGAGACAGGGGAATACTGCACCCATATAAGGCCTCATGCACACAACTGTATCCATTTAGTTGTCCACAAATAGCAGATCCACAAAATATGGATGCGGTCCTTGTGCCGTCCACTATTTTTATGTTGACCCACTGACTTCAATGGATTCGTGGGCCGCATTTTGCATTATGATCCGTGTGGTTTCTGCATCTGTATGTCCTATACTGTTCCACAAAATGCGGAGCACGAACCAATTGAAGTCAATGGGTCCACAAAAATTATGGGTGCAACACAGACAGTATCCGTATATTGCGGATCCGCAATTTGAATGTGCATGAGGTCTCAGAGGGATACATTCGAGATACATGCCTTCTGATTATTTTTATTAGAAAGCATTAATTCAGTGTCAATTGGCTTCTAATAAGCACTAAATACGTAAGGTAAGAATCCTATTACTTACTGAAGGGCAATAAGCATGGCCTTCAGGTTAGGCCTCCTGCACACGACCGTTGTGTGCACCCGTGGCCGTTGTGCCGTTTTCCGTTTTTTTTCGCGGACCCATTGACTTTCAATGGGTCCGTGGAAAAATCAGAAAATGCACCGTTTTGCAGCCGCATCCGTGATCCGTGTTTCCTGGCCGTGAAAAAAATATGACCTGTCCTATTTTTTTCACGGCCAACGGTTCACGGACCCATTCAAGTCAATGGGTCCGTGAAAGAACACGGATGCACACAAGATTGGCATCCGTGTCCGTGATCCGTGGCCGTAGGTTAGTTTTTATACAGACAGATCCGAAGATCCGTCTGCATAAAAGCTTTTTCAAAGCTGAGTTTTCACTTCGGTGAAAACTCAGAACCGACAGTATATTCTAACACAGAAGCGTTCCCATGGTGATGGGGACGCTTCTAGTTAGAATACACTACAAACTGTGTACAAGACTGCCCCCTTCAGGTGCCCCCTGGTGCGGCACCTGAAGGGGTTAATTGTGCTGATCACGGCCCCCTGTAAGAGATCAGGGCTGCCAGGCAGCAGGGGGCAGACCCTCCCCCCCCTCCCCAGTTTGAATATCATTGGTGGCCAGTGCGGCCCCCACCCCCCTCTATTGTAATAATTCGTTGGTGGCCAGTGCGGCCCCCCCCCCCTCCCTCCCTCTATTGTAATAATTCGTTGGTGGCACAGTGTGCGCCCCCCCCTCCCTCCCTCTATTGTAATAATTCGTTGGTGGCACAGTGTGCGCCCCCCATTGGCCCCCCCTCCCTCTATAGCATTAACAACATTGGTGGCCAGTGTGCGGCCTCCCATCTCCCCCCCCCCCCATCATTGGTGGCAGCGGAGTTCCGATCGGAGTCCCAGTTTAATCGCTGGGGCTCCGATCGGTAACCATGGCAACCAGGACGCTACTACAGTCCTGGTTGCCATGGTTACTTAGCAATAGTACAATAGTAGAAGATTCATACTTACCTGCTGCTGCGATGTTCGTGTCCGGCCGGGAGCTCCACCTACTGTAAGTGACAGGTCTGTGCGGCGCATTGCTAAATGAACCGTCACTTACCAGTAGGAGGAGCTCCCGGCCGGACACGAACATTGCAGCTCCCAGGTAAGTATGAATCTTTTACTATTGTACTATTGCTAGTAACCCGCTGCCACCAATGATCGGGGGGGGGGGGAGGGGGGAAAGATGGGTGGCCGCACACTGGCCACCAATGTTGTTAATGCTATAGAGGGAGGGGGGGCCAATGGGGGGCGCACACTGTGCCACCAACGATTTATTACAATAGAGGGAGGAAGGGGGGGGGCGCACACTGTGCCTCCAAAAATTATTACACTAGAGGTCCATAATGTTGTTAATGCTATAGAGGGAGGGGGGGCCAATGGGGGGCGCACACTGTGCCACCAACAAATTATTACAATAGAGGGAGGAAGGGGGGGGGCGGGGGGGGCACACTGTGCCGCCAACGAATTATTACAATAGAGGGAGGAAGGGGAGGGGGGGGCCGCACTGGCCACCAATGATATTCAAACTGGGGAGGGGGGGGGGGTCTGCCCCCTGCTGCCTGGCAGCCCTGATCTCTTACAGGGGGATATGATAGTACAATTAACCCCTTCAGGTGCGGCACCTGAGGGGTTAATTGTGCTGATCACGGCCCCCTGTAAGAGATCGGATGCTGCTAGGCAGCAGGGGGCAGTCATGTACACAGTTTGTAGTATATTCTAACTAGAAGCGTCCCCATCACTATGGGAACACCTCTGTGTTAGAATATACTGTCGGAAATGAGGTTTCACGATCTAACTCATATCCGACAGTATATTCTAACATAGAGGCGTTCCCATGGTGATGGGGACGCTTCAAGTTAAAATATACCATCGGATTGGAGAAAACTCCGATGGTATAAAAGGGACTCCAGACTTTACATTGAAAGTCAATGGGGACGGATCCGTTTGAAATGGCACCATATTGTGTCAACGTCAAACGGATCCGTCCCCATTGACTTGCATTGTAATTCAGGACGGATCCGTTTGGCTCCGCACGGCCAGGCGGACACCAAAACGACTTTTTCATGTCCGTGGATCCTCCAAAAATCAAGGAAGACCCACGGACAAAAAAACAGTCACGGATCACGGAAAAACGGGACCCGTTTTTGCGGACCGCAAAAAAATACGTTCGTGTGCAGGAGGCCTTAGTATTAGGAAAAGACTAGAATAAAACTCTGACAATATATCAGCAGGAAATTAGGTCTCAGAAACTAAAAATACCTACTTCTCACATTGTGCCCCTGTATAGCCGGGAGCACACTGGTCACAAATAACATCTTCATCACTGGACACGTAACAAGTTGGGCTGAAACTGAAATGATAGAAAATATAAAATTATTAAAAAAAGAAGAAATAAAGCTAAGCATTGTCACAAAGATTTCCCACCATTGTAAGGATACATGACTGCAAGGGTTCAGTATTGTCTGTCACTATTGGTGGCGCACTTTCTGTATGCCTATACCCCACATGGGAGAGAAACATTTACATCTATGGAGAAAATAATGTGAATTAAAGTGGGCAATTAAAAGAACATGATGTTTCTCACTTATTGGAAGAGATGGTCAAAGGACAGGCACATAGCTGGCAGTCCTGTGGTGTTCCGTCAGTAGGGTCCCCGTAGAAGCCTGGCAGACACTGGTCACAGTGAGGACCTGTAGTGTTGTGTTGACAACCCTGAGGAATACAATTACAAGCTAGTATTAGAATCTGGAGTAATACAACCATTCACAGCAAGGTGGCAGTGCTCCATAGGGATATATTGAATCTCCCATAGGGTGCATTTTTAAATAAACCCAAGTGATTCAGTGAGCACTCATTAAAAGGGTTTTCTGAGATTTTCTGAGATTTACCTATCCTCAGGATAGGTCGTCAGTATCTGATCGGTGGGGGTCCAACACCTGGGACCCCCGGCCTTCTCTGTACTCACCAAGCACAGCACTGTACATTGCATAGTGGCTATGGTTGGTATCACGCTCAGTCCCATTCACCTGAATGCACTTAGGCCATGTCACCGATGAACATGTCACTGGCCTAGGAAAAGCTGAGAGAAGGTCTGCAGCAATACTGTGAGCGCTGTTGCCTTTTCCCTCACCGATCCGTATTAAAACCTGGGAAAACCTCTTTAAACTCCCCTAGGGGAACTTGAAAAAAAAATATAAAGATATATATATATAAAGTTTGTCAAACACACTCCAAAATGGTGTCAATAAAAACTGTAGATTGCCTTGCAAAAAATGAGCCCCACTCAGTTTCGCAGACATAACTATAAAAAGTTATGGGGGTCAGAATATGGTAATGCACAGCAAAAAAGTTATTTTTTCCAAACTTTTTATTTTTTTCAGTATTAAAAGGAATGTGTCATTAGAAAATGACTATTGTTTAAATCAAATTTTTATGTTAAACATATTTTTTAAGACTTTTTGGTATTTTTCCCTTATCACTATATTTAAAAAACGTTTATAATCCTGCAATTTTCACAGTGGCCACTAGGCCCAATAATAGGCCATGATTTCCTGTTCTGCACAGGTGACTTTTTAGTAGCCATTATCATTATCACCATAGGCAGAATTAGAATGGTAAGTAACACTTTTATATATAGATAAGACAGAATCTACCATTCACAATTGGTGATATCACATCTTATTATATATATTTAATATAGATAGTGACATGAAAAAAAAAATAAAAAAAAAATATGTTTAACATAAGAACATGATTTAAACTTGTCCTGCAAAGAAAAAAAGGCCTTCATATGGCTATTTGAACTGAAAAATAAAAAAGCTATGATTCCGGGAAGCCAGGGATTGAAAAATGAAAACGGATAATCGCTAGATCCTGAACGGGTTAAGATTTTTGTTATTTTTTAATTTTACTTACATAACATGCGCCGTTGATGTCACATTCAGTTGCATGGCCATTGCACTCACAAGGCTGACAGATGCCACCGAAAAGGGTTCCACGAACTCTGTAGTATCCGGGAATACAAGACTAGAAAACAGAATCACCATCAATCAGTTATTTTGATTATACTGAAACTACCATTTAAATAAGTGTTAAACATATTACTAAATAAAGATACATAAAGTATTCCTAAATATGAGCTAGAACAAGGAACAGTGCAGTCCTAGTTAAAGATGAGATAATTATTCTCCTGGACTGACGATCTGTTCAATACAGGGGTCTACCAGCCTATCTTCTCATATAATAAGTGAAATATTATGGGTGATTTGACTCGCCAAATATTTGCATGGAAAGATCCTAACACGCCAAATACAGTCATCCAATTTGCCGTAATGAAAGACATGATGCCAAATATCTGCATCTGATATAGGCTTCATGCACACGACCGTTGTGTGCATCCGTGGCCGTTGTGCCGTTTTCCGTTTTTTTTTTCGCGGACCCATTGACTTTCAATGGGTCCGTGGAAAAATCTGAAAATGCACCGTTTTGCAGCCGAGACCGTGATCCGTGTATCCTGTCCGTCAAAAAAATATGACCTGTCCTATTTTTTTGACGGACAACGGTTCACGGACCCATTCAAGTCAATGGGTCCGTGAAAGAACACGGATGCACACAAGATTGGCATCCGTGTCCGTGATCCGTGGCCGTAGGTTAGTTTTTATACAGACGGATCCGAAGATCCGTCTGCATAAAAGCTTTTTCATAGCTGAGTTTTCACTTCGTGAAAACTCTGAACCGACAGTATATTCTAACACAGAGGCGTTCCCATGGTGATGGGGACACTTCAGGTTAGAATATACTAAAAGAACTGTGTACATGACTGCCCCCTGCTGCCTGGCAGGTGCTGCCAGGCAGCAGGGGGCAGCCCCCCCCCCTGTAGTTAACACATTGGTGGCCAGTGCGGCCGGCCCCCCCCCTCCCTCCCCTGTAGTTAACTCATTGGTGGCCAGTGCGGCCGCCCCCCCCCTCCATCCCCTGTAGTTAACTCATTGGTGGCCAGTGGGCCCCCCCTCCCTCCCCTGTAGTTAACTCATTGGTGGCCAGTGGGCCTTCTCCCCTCCCTCCCCCTCCTAATTAAAATCTCCCCCCTATCATTGGTGGCAGCGGAGTGTACCGATCGGAGTCCCAGTTTAGTCGCTGGGGCTCCGATCGGTAACCATGGCAACCAGGACGCTACTGCAGTCCCGGTTGCCATGGTTACTTAGCAATTTGTAGAATCATTATACTTACCTGCGAGCTGCGATGTCTGCATCCGGCCGGGAGCTCCTCCTACTGGTAAGTGACATGGTAAGGAAGACCCACGGACGAAAAAACGGTCACGGATCACGGAAAAACGGAACCCCGTTTTGCGGACCGCAAAAAAATACGGTCGTGTGCATGAGGCCATATTGGTATGTATTATGACAGCAGGGGGTAACTTAAAGGGGCTTCCAGGTTTAAGGCTCCATTCACACGTCCGCAGAATGGGTCCACATCCGTTCCCGCTAATTGCGGAACGGGTGCAGACCCATTCATTCTCTATGGGGCCGGAATGGATGTGGAGAGCACACTTTGTACTCTCCGCATCCGCATTTCCGGAGCGCGCGGACTATCTTCCGGTCCGCGACTCCGGAAAAGAATAGGCAGTTCTATGTGGGTGCCGGCCGGGAGTATTGCGGATCCGCAATTTGCAGATCTGCAATACACTACGGACGTGTGAATGGACCATAAAGGGGTTTTTCCACTTTAGCAAATAGCATTTATTATGCAGAGACAGTTTCCATGGTTACGACCACCCTGCAGTTCAGCAGCGGTGGCTGTGCTTGTACACTGCAGAAAAAAGTACCAGCTTAAGTGAGCTCCCAGGGTCCTGGCCACCAGAGAGGCTGGCATTTTTTCTTATAGTGTGCAAGCACAACCACCACTGATGGATTGCAGGGTGGTTGTAACTATGGAAACGAGCAGTGTATAATGTGATGGAAACATGGATCAAGCCAGCAAAGGAGGCAATACGGATAATGACAACACATTAGTAAGTGGCTTGTATTAACTTTCTCTACATGATAAATGCCACTTGTGAAGCGAGACTGCTTGTTTCCATAGTTACGACCACCCTGAAATCCATCAGTGGTGCTCGTGCTTGCACACTATAAGAAAAAATGCCAGCCGAGAACGTGGGAGCTCACGTAGGCTGGTGCTTTGTCCTATAGTGTGCAAGCACAGCCACCGCTGCTGGACTGCAGGGTGGTCGTAACCATAAATACTTTCTCTGCATAATAAATGCTATTTGCTGAAGTGGCAAAACCCCTTGAAGAGGGTCGGTCAGGAGAGGGAGCTGTTTTTTGGTGGGCTCAGGATTACCAGATCTTATCAGATCTTTTTAAGTTTGGAGCCTCTGGATATAAACAAGAATGTCCTGCATAATAAATGTGAACATTTCCATCCGCTGTCTCTATTGTTTCCATTACCTCACATGATGTGCCAGCATAACCAGGCGGGCATTCACAATTTTCCACTTGTACAGCTGGCAAGAGGTCTATTACATTTGGAGTAGCTGTGTCCAATGTTACTGAGCTGATTCTACAAACAAAAGAGAACATGAGAAACCTGGGAGCTGCATTAGGGTGTCTAATGGCCGATAATATGAAGTCAATAATTTTAGAGTTCAAAAAAAGTCTGTCACCTCTAAAATTGGTTTCAAAGCAAGCCTGCTGCCATGTAAAGTAGGTGCCCTGAAACAGAGCCATACCTTTCCCGTTAGAATCTATTCCTCCAGTCCTGAGAAATGTATTTTTTATTTTATGCAAATTAAATTTTGTTGCACTGGAGGCAGATCGGCTCCATTTGGTGCACCATGGCACCGCCATAATGCCATCCAGTACTTCTATCTCTTGTTCAAGTTATAGCTTCTGAGATCTCAGAGCTAGTAACCATGATGTAAGGGAAGCCAAGTGCACCAAAAAACATATCTGCATAAAAGTAAAAAGAAGAATCTCTCAGGATTAGAGGACTGGGTTTTCACAAGGCAGGTAAGGTTATAGTTTGGGGCACCTACCCTACATGGTAGCATGCTTACATCGAAACTGATTTTGGAGGAGACAGACTCGCTTTAAAACTGATGAATTCCGAGAGGTGTGCACAAATAAGACTTTTTTTTTTATACTTCATTGCATGTAGTGTATGGAAGCCTTTTTATAATATTTGCAGTGTAGAACTATGGGGGTCATTTATCAAACTGGTGTAAAGTAGAACTGGCTTAGTTGCCCATAGCAACCAATCAGATTCCTCCTTTCATTTTCCAGAGGAGCTGTCCAACATGAAAGGTGGAATCTGATTTGTCACTAGGGGCAACTAAGCCAGTTCTACTTTACACCAGTTTGATAAATGACCCCTTATATTTTTATCTTTTAGACACCATGTAAAGTTTTCATGTAAAAATACAAACACACAGAGAGACACATAAGATGTCTGAGGGTTATTACCTGCTGACCGCGTTCTTCGCAGTGTTGTAGCTAGCCCTTATCCACAGCTTATTTACATTAGCAAGGACAGTCATAAGTCTGTCCCTGTCCACGGGCCTCTTTGTATAGAAATCGACAAAATTCTCTGGAACCAGTTTGAGCTCGGTTGTGTACTCCTCATACGGCTGCAGCAGTAAGCCATCAGACTTTGTACCTATGGTAAATCCACTTCCCTATACAAATAAAATACATATATCATTATATTGTTGATGATCAGCTATACGTTGTGTAGGAGACAAATGATTAATGTGCTTTTCTTTTAAGCTGCATTTTTGGTGTCCCTCAGTTCCCAGGCAAAAGACAAAAACAATGGGGCAGAATAACTAATCCGATCTAATAGACAGGGTAAATTTAGACTATACAGTCAGATGTTTCAGATTTATCAAAGAGACTCATAGATTTGGTAAATGCTAGACACCACCTATTGGTAGGCTTGCTTTGGTGCACATTGTAGCTTTTTAAGCCATGCACTTTCTTACTAAGCCATATCCCTTGTAGGGTAGGAATCAAAAGGGGGAATTTATCATTTGAAGTGGTTTTCGTGTCAGTTTTAAGTCTGTCTTTGCTTTGTGAGGTCTCTCCAAATTTTAGAAATGGCCCACAGTAATAATATATTTGGCGCGAGTGCAATGTGGTGTACACCTATGTCTGTAAAAGTACGCCAGGGGGTTGCCTGGCATGGAGATGTGACTTTTTTAAAACATTGCACATCATAAATCAAGGCCCTGTCACCATAAAATGCAATGCAATCTTAAAGCACCATGCTGTAAGGCAGATTGATATATATATATTGTAGAAAGGTACAAGGGGTCATCATTGATGGTAGGTATGTGTCACCGAGGTTCCTGGCCTCGGTGAAGTAAAAGCCGGTATTTTCATGTGTCAGCAGCAGCTAATGCTGATTGACACTTTGCTATTTAGTATGGCTGTAAATAGCTGATCCAGGACGGCTCTTACTGGGAGTAGTCAAAGTGCTGGGTGGGTGAATACTCCCCACGTTCCAGGCCGGGTCTTGGCAGGCTTATAAAAAACAGCCAGCACTGTCAGGTGGTGTGTATTACCTCCCTCTGACAGTGGAGCTCTGGAGATCTCTGTGCTGACGTCTGAAGACCGTGTGTCAGACGAGCAGGCCGCCTTAAAGCCTGCAAGTGAACTTTCTGAGGCTGAGCATTCAGCTGGGTGTGAACTGACACCCAGGATACCAGGTGAACGTTATTTAGCTTTTCTGTGTGTGAACAAACACCAAGCCTGAAAAGTGACTGTTGTGTTAGGTAATAAGTGTGAATAAAAAAAAGAAGAGTGATTTACAACCTGGTCCTTTACCTGGTTGTAAATAAAGAAAACTCTTTGAATGAGAAGGTGTGTCCAAACTTTTGGTCTGTACTGTATATATATATTTTCTTTTTTTTTTTTGGGGGGGGGAGAGATTAAGTAAAACCTGTAATTTACACATTTATATGTTTGCTTTTTCCATCTAATGTGAATACCTATCGGTACAGGTAGGGAGGTGCTATCAGTGACTGACAGCTACAGTACAGACCAAAAGTTTGGACACACCTTCTCATTCAAAGAGTTTTCTTTATTTTCATGACTATGGGTCTGTGTAAACCACGGATGCAACACAGATTCCATCCATGTTGCATCCGTATTTCACAGAAGAGATGCTTTGAAAATTATTTTTCAGCTGTTCAGTGTCAGTGAAACACGGATGCAACACGGACAGCAAAAAACGGATACACGGACCTAACACAGATTTTTCATGGACAGCTTCACGGATGCATCACTGACCACCTGCTCACGGATTTGAGCACGCCCACAGACGCGTGAATGAGGCTTAACCATGACTCTTCTGAGGCAACCAAGACTCTTTTCCAGGCTCAGGTTGTGATGATTATGATGCTGGGTCTCGGCAAGCACTCACTATTATGCCTTATTCACACAGTCAGCGTTTTGGTCAGATATTTCCATCAGTAATTTTAAGCCACAACCAGGTGTTGGTCTAAACACAGAACAGGTGCAGATCTTTCCCTCATACCTTATGTCTCTGGAGGCTCCAATGCTGGTTTTGGCTCACAGTCACTGATGGAAATCACTGACCAAAACCCTGACGTGTGAATGAGGCTTTAGCACGAGTGACACACCGCTGAAATCAGTGTTTCTTTCACTACTTTATGCTGCCCTCAGTGAGGTTAGCATAACGTTGATGACAGGTTCCCTTTAAGGGTGCTCTAATCGGCAATCCTGACCTACTTTGCACTCCAGTTCTAAAAGTGGAGAGGCCAAAAATGTGACCAAATGTCCCAAAAATATGCACCAAATGTCTTTTGTGACATTTTCACGTAAAAAAAAATTTGATAAATGACCCTCAAAAAGTGTGTAAAATACATAGTATGGTGCAAGGCATGTGCAACTGATTTTTACCTTAAATGTAGCCAGAATTCTGGTGCACATAAACTAGTCACAGAGCTCCACCTTAGTAGAATGGAATTTTAAAATTCTAGCTTCTCAAGTGGAAAATGCCCTACTCCAGTCTGCAATGTAATGAATGTTATTTCTCTGCTTTGTGTATGAGATCCTCTTTATAAACATATGAGGGAGATTTATCAAAACTAGTGTAATGGAAACCTGGCTTATTTGCCCATAGCAACCAATCAGATTCCACTTTTCCATTTCCAGCAGCACTGAAAAATGAAAGAAGGAATCTGGTTGCTATGGGCAACTAAGCCAGGTTTCCTCTACACTAGTTTTGATAAATCTCCTCCATGGTCTGCCTTGATGACATATTCCTGGGAGAAAGCTGACATCATGTCTAAAAAACCAAAAGTGCCCGCGCTGCAGGTAATAACCAATGAAGTTCCACCTTTCATTTTACCAGATGATCAGACTGATAGCAGCTGTATAAATTACCTGAATGACAGCATCCACATTAGAAATCATCTCGCCATCTGAGCTCTCAAGAGGAACATCATAAGATACCGCGTACCTCAGGAATCCGCCGTAAGATGTCAGCTGAAATCATAAAATAATACACAATGAAAATACAGAATAAAATGTATTTCTATAAAAAAAGAGAACTTTTATCAAGCTTCTTCTCCTGTATAATCTGTATTTTATTAGTTTTTATATTAATCATTATATTTTATTTGTAATCTTAAAACCAGATACTTAAGCATATTCCTTTTTTCATCTTTTTTATTTTTCTATTGTACATTGGGGGAATTTTGCCTGATAGCAGAGGTTTAGAGATTTGATTTATGGCAGCCACATAGACGCAGGAGACTAGTGTCTTGTTGACTTCTATGGCACAGTCACTGCGCAGGGAGGGAAAGGAAGTAAGCTGTGACCGTCCCCTTTTGTCAGTGGTGTGTTCCTATAACAGAGGTGTTACCTTTCATTGTAACCCTGCCTGTGATGATAATGAAAGGGCTGATGAGAAGTGATCTCTACAGAACAAAGTGTGTCAGTCTATTGTCAAGCTCAGGGGTCAGTGTGAAAACTGCAATATTTCACGAATTTTTTAAATACAGTAGTTATTATTAAAATAAACATCACCAAAATGTTTTAAATATGTTTAACATTTTAAAAAAAATAGCTTGAAACAATAGGTCATTTTCTGGCAATACATTCGCTTATGCTCATGGGTCACGTCTAGTTTGCCAATTTGTGAAAATAATCAGAGGGTCGAATATCCCCAGGTCATATGGCATGTGTAAAATAAGCTAAAGGTGGCACAGTGAGACTGGACAAGCTTGATACAGTAGGTGGACGGCAGCTGACCACTGACTAGATGATGGTCATAGATCTGGAGAGAATGAAGAGCTTTCCTTATACTTTAACAAGAAACCTACTTTATTTCCAAGGTAAGAAGGTGGCGCTTCCCAGTAATATATGGATTGTAAAGTCCTCTGGGCTTCTGTATGGTTGATGCTTATTTGATGAGGACCATCAAACTGGTCTTGCTGAGGCAAAATCCTTTCTGATCCATGTAGGTCACTAACATGCCAGCCCCTTGTATCAGTCATCTGCAATGGGAAACCAATAACCGGAAAAATGAATGCTGGAAAGCTGTGCCAGATACGGTAACTCCGGTTGTCTATTCCTCTGCCAGAACAGATAATCAGAGCTGGGTGCTGGAGATGTGAACCTTCCCAAATGTATTAGCAGATAATGTAGTAATGGTAATAATAATACAAAAATGATTATTTATTGGAAACCATAAAACACTAAAATTTTTACAGTAGATGCTGAAATGATCATGCCACACGATAGATTAGATAAAATAGCATTTAAAAGCTATAAAAAAAAAGGCATAAGAAGACAATATGGATTAAATCTGTACAGATCATCATATAATGTTCACTATAAACGTCTTACTGCATTGGCCGATGAAAGCTGATCAATGATATACAAGCCGATCGGTGGTCATTTAAAAGACCTTTCACGTGGCCTGATGCAAGGTGAATTACAATCATTTGTTCCCCATTTACTTTGCACATGGTTGCGAGTAAATTCCCTGTTTATTAATTTTTTTGAGTGACTGGTGGCACCTTTACAAAGGCCAATTATCAGGAACAAGCATTTGTCCAAATATCCGTTCTCCATATTTGTTCCGTTTCCCAGCCCATGTAAAAGGCCCCTAAGTTTCAACCACCCAAGCAAACAACCTAAATGCATTACATGGTTATACTGACTGTGTATAGGAATTAAAAAATGACACTGAACTTTCAAAAAAAACGTAACATATCAAAGGTTTTCACCGGTGGGATTCTGGGTGCTGAGACCCCCACTGAGTTCACGTGGTGTTCTCTCCCTCCTCACTGGCGGAATTGAGATGGTTTATGGACAGGTTTTAGGCCTCCTGCACACGACCGTTTTTTTTCCCCGTTTACTGGACGTTTTTTGCGTTCCGTATACGGTCCGTATACGGAACCATTCATTTCAATGGTTCCGCAAAAAAAAAACGGAATGTACTCCGTATGCATTCCGTTTCCGTATTTCCGTTTTTCCGTTCCGTTTAAAGATAGAACATGTCCTATTATTGCCCGCAAATCACGTTCCGTGGCTCCATTCAAGTCAATGGGTCCGCAAAAAAACGGAACACATACGGAAATGCATCCGTATGTCTTCCGTTTCCGTTCCGTTTTTTGCTAAAACATCTATTGAAAATGTTATGCCCAGCCCAATTTTATCTATGTAATTACTGTATACTGTATATGCCATACGGAAAAACGGAACGGAAAAACGGAACAGAAACGGAACAACGGATCCGTGAAAAACGGATTGCAAAACACTGAAAAAGCCATACGGTCGTGTGCAATAGGCCTTATCCTGCTGACAATGTGCTATGTGAGAGCTTCTCTCTCCTCTTTCTAGTAATCGGCAGGGGTCTAAGCACTCAGAGCTCCACCAATCAAAATCTTTGATAGGTCGCTATGACATGTAGTTTGCTGAAAGTTCAGTGACACTTTAAAAGACATCTGTCAGCAGATTTGTATATATAAAACTGGCTGACCAGTTACATGTGCGTTTGGCAGCTGAAGACATCTGTGTTGGCCCCATGTTCATATGTGCCCGCATTGCTGAGAAAAATTATGTTTTATTATATGCAAATGAGCCTCTAGGAGCAATGGGGGCGTTGATGTTGCACCTAGAGGCTCTGCTCTCTCTGCAACTGCTGCTCCCTCTGAACTTTGGTTGACAGGACCAGGCAGAGAAAATGTCATCATGCCTGGCCTTGTCAATCAAAGTGCAGGTGGTGCTGCGGTTCCAGAGTGAGCTAAGCCTCTAGGTGCAACATCAACGTCCCTGTTGCTCCTAGAGGTTAATTTGCATATATTAAATCATCATCTTTCTCAGCAATGCGGGCACATATGAACATAGATACCTTCAGCTGCCAAGTGCACATGCAACAGGTCAGCATAGGATTCCTAGGCACAAATCTGTTGACAGATGCCCTTTGAGGAAGATTCTCTAGCAAAATTTGGTTTGTACCAGTTCTCAATATACGGATCCAGCTGGTACATGGAGACTTATTTTTAAGGGATTCTCCATGGACAAAAATACAGCATGCAAATGAACTTATGGTAGAATTACTGTATGTTAACAAATGCATTCAACCATGCGATAACATTTAATTAAGGATCTGTCTAGTAATAGCCTCCCAATAGCAAATCTAAAGGATGTGAGCAATGCTCCTGTACCTGAGTAGTATGCCAAAATAATTCATCACAGACACCAGAGACACCGAAACAGAAGCATTCTGTACACCCCTCTGGGTCCTGTTCCTGTAAGTTGTAGTAGCCTGCCTTACACCGGTCACAGTTTTCCCCTTCCACGTGTTCCTGAAATAGAAGACCAAATAATCACCAATATGGATACTAGTCCTCATCATAATTACGAAAATGACATAAAGCATCGTTATTTAAGAAATGATGTGAAAAATGGTATGTACGACACAAAGGATATTCCAAAGTATTAAACTGGCCATTGTAACATCAGGGCTGTATAATGTGCACTCACCTTACATATGCACTGTTCTGCACAAGGGTCATCATTCACGCTTCCTACTAGACTGCAATTACAACGCACACAGTTTGGGTATCCCTTGTACCCATAGTCGCACTGATCACATTTTGGGCCGGTGTAACCCTGTTTGCACTGACACTGTCCTGGAAGAACACCTTTATAATACAAAACACATATATAATGATTGCACTGTGCCATAATACTAACTTATTAAAGGGATTCTGTCACCAAGTTTTGGGCTATAGAGCTGCGGACATGCACAGCTAGATCGCCGCTAGCATGTCCGCAATATACCTGTCCCATAGGGCTGTGTGCTTTTATTTTCTTTAAAAAAGGATTTTAGAGATATGTAAATTAGTCTTGTAGCTGCCCAAAGGTCTGTACGAACCTTCCTGGTGCCCAGCCACGCCCGCCTGTGAAGGAGCCACGCACCGCCTATGTCCTCCGAATCTCCTCCTTTCATCACCGATAGATTGCGCAGGCTGGTGCCAGCACAGGGAAGGAACACTATACCGGCACTGCGCATGAGCGAGCTCGCGCATCGCGAGATTACGGCAATCTATAGGTGATGAAAGGAGGAGATTCGGAGGACATAGGCGGTGCTGGGCTCCTTCACAGGCGGGCGTGGCTGGGCACCAGGAAGGTTCGTATAGCCCCTTGGGCATCTACAAGACTAATTTACATATCTCTAAAATCCTTTTTTTAAGAAAATGAAACCACACAGCCCTATGGGACAGGTATATTGCGGACATGCTAGCGCCGATCTAGCCGTGCATGTCCGTATCTCTATAGGCCAAAACCTGGTGACAGAATCCCTTTAAGCTTTATCCTCTAAGGCATTGCTCCTTGCATATGGCCCCCCAGTTGTCGGCAGCTGCAGTTTAGATACACCAGGGATTTACTAGCATTGCTGTCAATGGCAGGGATCAGCGACCTTCGGCACTCCAGCTGCTGTAAAACTACAGCTCCCAGCATGCAAATGCTTGGCTGTTCTTTTAACTCCCATAGAAGTGAATGAAGCACTCTGGGAGTTGTAGTCTCTGAACAGCTGCAGTGCCGGAGGTTGCTGATCCCTGCACTAGGGTAAGACACATATCACTTGGTCATAAAATTCCTTGTAGCTCTGCTCCATCTGTCATATTAGAATTGGCCGCCTCTCTAAATAAATCAACTTCTGACTGCAATTTTTCACTTTTTTGAACCTTACATAAATGCTTGATAATTTGTTAGCATGTGGATTTCAAATGACAAATGGCCCTCAATGAAATATGATAAAGACTAGGAGGGACATTTATCAAGACTGGCGCTGGTGGAGGGTGTGCCAAATTTATGCAGAGGTGCATGCCTCTCATAGATTAAGTGCATCCGCAAATATGGAATGCGTCAAAATCGGTGACTTTTTTACGTCCCTATTGTGCATGCAAATCACATCATAAATGTCTCTCTAGTTGTTTGCAGCATAAGAACATGAGAAAGATGCGTAAATGCCATACCTGGCTGGGCATGCTTATCATCAACCACACAAACAGGACTAACAGACCCAAAGGGATCGCATTCACAAGGACGGCACGGATCATCTGTGTAAGGGGAGACCTGTTGACGGAAAGCAACATAATGGTAATAAATAATATTCTGAGGTTCCGCTCAACAGTTACATCATTACATCACAAAGGGGATGTCTCCCTTAAAGTCTCCCTTTTCATCACATCCCAAAGACGCTCTATTACTGGATGGTCTCGCTATCAGTTTTAGCTGAAATGATTCTCCTTACACGTCTGTTTTAGTAACTATTTGCATGCCCCAAGTAATAACAATTCTGGAGCATATTTTCCTGTGACGGTATTTTGCGTCATCCCTGTATTATTCCTTCTAGAAGTCTATGACTTAATTTCCAGCTTGGGGGGGGTCCTTACACAATCTGATGCTGGCACCGGCTATATATTATGCTGCCCACAGATAGGACTGCATGTACAACGTCATTTTAGTTGATGGTCTGTACAATACCTGAACCTCTTGACCCTGCCTATGTCTGGTTCATTTTATATTTGCATTTACAAGCAGGGGTTAGGTGTACAGCAAGGCCGTTGTTGCAGTGATGGTACCTTGTGTGGTCTGAAGTAGCCTTCAATACATGTTTCACAATTAATTCCCGCTGTAAACTGAGTACAGTTCATACAAACTCCTCCTCCGCTATATTGGTCATGAATGTTCAAGCTCATATTCCGATCAGCCACGGTCTGGTCATAGTAACAGTCTTCTGCTTTATGATGGCAGTTGCACTCTGTACAAAAGAATAAAATATAACATCAGTATACGCTTCAAATATTGAATAGCTAAAAAACATAGGAGGACTTTATCAAGCCCTGCACTCTTGAATTGTAGCTTCTAGCTTCAGATTATGTGCACCACAATTCTACAACATTTTGCATTTTCACGCCACTCACTCCAGTTTTGAAAAGTGGATGGGACGGTGGGTGTGGTAAGCCTGTCGCGCTGATTTAAAGGGAGCCTGTCACCAGGAAATTCAATGTGAAACCAGGCTCAGTGCCTTGTAGGGTTAGTTTGGCTAAATGTAATGATACCTTTCACTTAGTGATCCGTTGCTGCACTCTGGTGTGAAAGTTCCTTTAATCTATATTCCCATGACCAGTTACCGTATTTTTCGCACACTTTTTCCCCCCAAAAGTGGCCGTGCATCTTATAAAGAGAATACTAGTGAGCACTTCCTTTATGGAAGCGCTCACTAGTATGTATTAGGTGCAGGGAGAGGGTGAAGCGCTGTGAGCGCAGACGGTACTCACCCTACGTTGTCTTCTTCTTTGGCCCGTGCTGCACTGCAGGTCCTGACAGCGTACAGTGTCAGGACACAGTGCACGTACAATGACCCGACGCTGCACGGAGTCAGGTGACAGTGCAGCACGGGCCGGAGAAGACAAGGGAGTGCGACTGGAGGAGCAATCGCCGGACCTGGAGAGGAGTGGTGGAGCAGTAAGTGAAGTTCTTTATTTTATCTGTGATCTGAGGTCTGATTGGATTCTGGCATGGAAGTCTGATCTGAGGTCTGACGGGGATCTGACGTGGAGGTCCCATAGGGTTCTGGCATGTAAGTCTGATCTAAGGTCTGATGGGGGTCTGACATGGAGTTCGGATGGGGATCTGACATGGAGGTCTGATGGGGATCTGGCATGGAGTTTTGATGGGGGTCTGGCATGGAGTTTTGATGGGGGTCTGACATGGAGGTCGGATAGGAATTTGACATGGAGGTCTGAACGGAGTTCCTGATTTGGGTGTCTGATCTGAGCATCTGATATGGGGGTCTGATATGAGGATCTGATGTGTGGTCTGATGAAAAATATTTATTTTCCTCCTCTAAAACCTGGGGCGCATCTTATCATCAGGTGCATCTTATCACGGTAAGTGCACTGAGGTCGGGCCCAAGCCACTCTGTGCAACCTTGCCCCTCCTGCTTTCTCTGCCAGCCTCTCCCTCTCCTTGAATGATAGAGCCAGGTTCCTGCATAGTTATCTTGCCTAGCTGTGTCAATCAAGAAGGAGGAGCTGGCAAAGGAAGCAGGAGAAGCAATCATGTACATAGTGGCTTGGGTCTACCTTCAGTGCACTTAACTGCATATTTGAATATGGATTAAAAGAGTTCTCTGGGAGTGCAATTTTGATGAAGTATCGTTAGAATAAGTCAACAATATTTAATCGTCTGGCATCCATGCTAGGTCCCCCACCAATTTGCAACCTGTCCTGAGGTTAGCTCATTAATATGTCACTCTCAGAAACCACTTTAAAAGTATTTTTCTCCAGAATGAAGTAAATTGTATCCTTACATTCAGCTGAGCCAGCCCTACAAGACATCATGCTTGGATTAACAGTGATGTTCCAGGTGACAGATTCTCTTTAAGCCAGACTTATCAACTTAAAAAGTTGCAAAAAATGTCCCAACTTTACTCCAATAAACTGTTGGTGTAGATAGCAGAGTAACTTGACAAGACAAAAGTGTTAGATGCACCTAATTTATCAAACAAATTGCAACATTTGGTGCAAATGATCATAATTCAGACTCCTACGAAAATTTCCTGGGTGATAATTCTCTCCTTTAGTCTTTAAAAAGAAGAAAATCTGTGATTACAGTAGAAGAGAAATTCAACTTACTTTCACATTTATTGCCAATGGAAATGGTGCCAGGTCGCCATGGATTCTGGTGGTAACCAGGGCAGCACTCATTACAACTCTCTCCACAAGTGTTACGCTCACATTGACACTGGAGTTTCTGCATGGAAAAAAGACAAATTAGAAATCAAGCCGCTTTTATATACTGACCCACATTCCTAACACGTTGAATTAAATCTAGTTTTTGTTAGCTGATGCTTTTGAGACTGAAACAACGTTCTCATGTCATCAAAGAAGGAACGTAACAGGAATGTAATGTGAACAGGCGTGACGGGCAATGTCATCACATCAGGTCCACAATCAGGCTGTACACTTTACAGAGCCTTAAAATGGCTGTCCAGCCTTTTTAAGTGATGGCCTAATCTGAGGATAGGCCATTGCTGGTTGATTGTCAGGGGTCTGACATCCCACACCCCCATTGTTGAGCTGTTCTTTGTAGCTCTGTCGCCATAAGTCAGCTCCAAAACCGGCAGCACTGTGAACATTGTAGTGGACAGCGCTCCCAACTGCAGAACTGCTTACATTCACTTCAGTGAACATCAGTACTAGAAGCATACATACAAGACCAAAGAAGGAACGTAACGCAAAGGCAGTGCATGAGCAACATATAAAATAACAATGGAGAGAAGCCAGCATTCAACGCAATCCTGGCCGAAAGGTGACATAAACAAGGAGGTTCACAGTTCGGTTTCCTTAAAGGGGTTATCACATGACTAATGTAAAAAATTAAAATCAGCCATCATATAGTACAGGGATGCTCAACCTGCGGCCCTCCAGCTGTTGAAAAACTACAACTCCCACCATGCCCTTCTGTAGGCTAATAGCTGTAGGCTGTCCGGGAATTATGAGAGTTGTAGTTTTCCAACAGCTGGAGGGCCACAGGCTGAGCATGTCTGATATACAGTCCTGATCAAAAGTTTAAGACCACTTGAAAAATGGCAAAAAATCATATTTTACATTGTATGGATCTTTAACAAGGTTCCAAGTAGAGCTTCAACATGCAACAAGAAGAAATGAGAGTGAGACAAAACATTTTTTGAGCATTCAATTAATTGAAAATAACGATTAAACTGAAATAGGCTGTTTTTCAGCTGATCAAAAGTTTAGGACCACATGCCTTTAAAAGGCCAAATCTGTGCAAAGATTTGGATTCATTGTCATTTTCTGTCAGGTAGTCACACGTTGTGATGACAAAGGCAAAAAAACTCTCCCTTTTTGAACGTGGTCGGGTTGTTGAACTGCATAAGCAGGATCTCTCACAGCGCGCCATCGCTGCTGAGGTGGGACGCAGTAAGACAGTCATTTGGAATTTCTTAAATGATCCTGAGGGTTATGGAACAAAAAAGTCAAGTGGAAGACCCCAAAATTTTTTACCAGCACTGAGCCGGAGGATCCAATTGGTTGTCCGTCAAGACACTGGACGATCTTCGACCCAAATTAAGGCCCTTACTGGTGCTGACTGCAGTCCCATAACCATCAGACGGCATCTGAGACTAAAGGGCTTCAAAAACAAAAAACATCTTCAAAGACCTCGTCTCCTTGAACGCCACAGAACTGCTCGTTTGGACTTTGCAATTTTTTTTACCTTGATGGTCCTGATGGTTTCCAACGTTACTGGCATGACAAGCAGATCCCACCTGAGATGTTTTCTACGCGCCACAGTGGAGGGGGCGCCATAATGGTCTGGGGTGCTTTTTCCTTCAGTGGAACAATGAAGCTTCAGGAAGTGCAGGGTCGTCAAACGGCCGCTGGCTATGTCCAGATGTTGCAGAGAGCATTCCTCATGACTGAGGGCCCTCATCTGTGTGGTAACGACTGGGTTTTTCAACAGGACAACGCTACAGTACACAATGCCCGCAGGACAAGGGACTTCTTCCAGGAGAATAACATCACTCTTTTGGCCCATCCTGCGTGTTCCCCTGATCTAAATCCAATTGAGAAACTTTGGGGATGGATGGCAAGGGAAGTTTACAAGAATGGACAACAGTTCCAGACAGTAGATGGCCTTCGTGCGGCAGTCTTCACCACTTGGAGAAATGTTCCCACTCACCTCATGGAAACGCTTGCATCAAGCATGCCGAAACGAATTTTGGAAGTGATAAACAATAACGGCGGAGCTACTCATTACTGAGTTCATGTTTGGAAGTTGGATTTCTGTTTTGGGGAGTTTAGGGTTATTTTGGAGGTGTGGTCCTAAACTTTTGATCAGCTGAAAAACAGCCTGTTTCAGTTTATACGTTGTTTTCATTAAATTTAATGGTCAAAAAATGTTTTGTCTCACTCCCATTTCTTCTTGTTGCATGTTGAAGCTCTACTTGGAACCTTGTTAAGATCCAGCCATGCTAAATATGATTTTTTGCCATTTTTCAAGTGGTCTTAAACTTTTGATCAGGACTGTAGTACATGGCAATCTCTTTTTAACAAAGCTAGAACCAGCCCTGTACCTCACATGGATCCAGAGATCTCCACATTCATTGCTCTGCTAGATTTATATCAAGCTGATAGCTCAGAGGGAGTGTCTTTTCTGCTAAAGCTAAAGGGGGCGTGTCAAGGCTCTCCCTATCACAGTTCAGGAGGCAGTTGAAGGATGAAACTGAGCATGTGCGTCCTTCTCAGTGAACAGGACAAAGAAATAGGAAACAAAACAGAATATGGTGCTATACAGGTACATTTTATTAACTAACTCAGTGGCTATGCAATGTGACATGCAATTACAAAAGTATTCAGATCCAGGTGCTGGTTTGAAAACTGTAGAATATTTTTCATGGGACAAGCCTTTAACATATTAAATAATATCACATTTCGAAACGACAGCTTACCTTGGTAACTTCATCCCAAGGACAGCTACGGGCATGTCCATAACAAATGCACATTCCTCCAACTGAAATATCTTTGACACTGTAGTAGTACTGAAAGGTGAAATAAGGGAAAAGTTATAAAAATAAATAAAGAAAAGCTGGAGAGTTGGAAAAAAGGACCTGAAAAGTATTTTATTGAATTGTGCATGATATTTTATTTACGGCACATTATATTTTCTTATTTCGTTTTTTCTCCTTTTTTAAATACAGCTGTTTTGGCATTTACTCCAGGTCTCATTTACATTGTGATTCAAACATACAAAATTTTTGATAACATGCTTACTCTTCGGGTTACTATAAGATCCACATCTTTCAAGTTTCCATGGCTGAGGGTCATAAGATCTGCATTTAGGGTTCTAATACGTTGCAGACGAAGACGAATATATCTTGCAGAAGTGAAATCCAATAAAGTCGGAGAAGGATCATCAGAACTTGGTCTTCCATTAATTAATGAAGTGTGGATCTAAGTAGATGGAGGAAACAGCATGGTGGTTATAGTTTGGACATAAGATTTTTTATTTTATAATTACATGCTAATCATTTTGGTTTAAAATCATCATTTCAGTTGGTCTTTATTAAAAACTGTCAACCATTTTTCTTCTACAGCTCTTAGTTTCAGTGCATGTGCAGACAAGCAGGGTCCCTGCTTCACAATGTCACAATGAATCAGTCAGGGAGCTGCTCTGATGGCTGGATCTGTAACCCTTATCTCTGAACTCATGACAGCACATAAATACTCATTTAAGCCAAAGTCTTGGTTCCATAAGTTAAATGAGTATTTTATGAGCTGTCAGGAGTTCAGAGATAAAGGCTACAGATCCAGCCTTCAAAGCAGTTCTCTGACAGTGTAAAGCACAGAGCCTACTAGTCTAAAGTCCACTAATTAAGAAAACATTCAGCTTTTTTGTTCATAGAGAGACACTTTTGTCCATGGGCTGCATCTGGAACTGCACTTTGAACTCACAATGCCTGACTTAGGGCTTATGCACACGACAGTATTTTGCGTTCCGTATACGGACCATATTTTGATTCCGTATACGGAACCATTCATTTCAATGGGTCCGCAAAAGAAGCGGACAGCACTCTGTGTGCTGTCCGCATCCATTGCTCCGTTTCGTGACCCCGCAAAAATGAAAAATCAGTTTTGCGGACAATAATAGGCATCTCTATAATGGGCCTCCTGTTCTGTTCCGCAAATTGCAGAAGGCACACGGGCGGCATCCATTTTTTGCGGATCCGCAAGTTGCGGACTGCAAAAAACGGCACGGTCGTGTGCATGAGCCCTTAGGAAACTAGTGCAAAGAGCACATAGACAAGAGTTGTGCTATTTCTGGAGAAAAACAGACCCATAGAAAATCATTCTTGTTATGCCTCATGCACACAAGCGTTCAAGTTTTTGCGGTCCGCAAACCACGAATCTGCAAAAAACGGAAACCGTCCGTGTGCCTTCCACAATTTGCGGAACGGGCGGCCCATTGTAGAAAAAAAGACATGTTCTATTTTTTTTTTGCAGGGCCACGGAACGGAGCAACGGATGCGGACAGCACACGGAGTGCTGTCCGCATCTTTTGCGGCCCCACTGGAGTGAATGGGTCCGCACCCGAGCTGCAAAAACTGCGGCTCGGATGCGGACCCGAAAAACGGTCGTGTGCATGAGGCCTTAATATAACGGCCTTTTACCATTCTAACTTATCACTTTCATACATTCTGTAGTGTTTTCTCCACTCTAGCATTTTAATGACTGCAACATATTAGAGAAACTTAACAAGACCCATGACACGTAATTAGGATTGTTACAAACCTTGATAACTCCAACAGTACATTTTCTGAACAGAAAATGAGTTTGCACGTTCCTATTATAAGAACTATTGTGAGACATCCGTGCAGGTGCCAAGCTTTCATATTTTATAAAGATACATTAACACCTACACATGACCCTATGACTATCTCCTTAATTACTGTTCTGCTTTCCCCTCAGCAGGATCTTTTCAACACAGTAGGCAAATTTATGAATACTCTCTTCCATTTAGACAGCTTAAAGCTAGACATGCACAAGACATCAGGTTGGTTCATGCTGTATAATAAATTTTGTGCATCTTGCTAGACATGTTAGAAATGCAAGCTCTTAGTTATGGCACCTCTTGTTGGCCTACTTCAATATTTTTTGCCAAAATGTTAATGCACTTTTGGGTATTGTAAAGAACACCAACATTTAACAAGACATTCCCCTGTTTTGTCTACTGCAGGAGAAATTTAGTATTACATGGCAGCCATTCTGATGAATGGTCGTCCATGTAATATATGGAAGTCTACTTGAGCTTTCTATGCTGGCTCAAAGAGGACATTCTAAGAAAGGGAACCTTCTATGACCATATAACACTTTTATGGGACCATACTCATAACAATGCTGTGTGCATGCATGGACCCTATACAGCATCACATGGAGTGCCTACAGATTACTGTTATGGACCTGTAAGCACTTTGTGTGCCACCATATGGTGCCTTTGTAGAGCCGGAACCATTTTCACCCTTACAAGCTATGTTAACAGGGGAAAATGTCTCCGTATTAAGCATGTTAATTTTCTTATTGATTAATTTGGAATCCATGACAAAAAAAGAAAACCTCTGTGTGCCCTGATATAAACTTGGAGAAACATGGGGTTATTGGGCGGGCCCTTAAAGGCTATGGGAACCATGTCACAGATCCATACAACATCCATAACCCCTGTGTGCATAAGACCTAAAGTGCCTGCTACACAAACTGCTGCTACATGAATGTGGCCATGGTTCCTAGGCAGCGTCAGACTTAGACCCACCAGCAAAATTTGTTCTGGGTCCCCCGTACATCTATATGCAAATATTATCTGCTCACACAGCAGCAGGCAGCAGCAAGACCCTAAATATCATTGACTATAGGGGTTCCAGCATGAACTTCAAGAAGGTGTGTCCATGATGAAAGACACTACTGGCTGGCCTGCCTATGTACCTACAAGTCATCTCAACCACCGGATGCATCTATAATAAGAAACTGGGTAGTTTGTCCAATAATCTACCCATTTTTTATTTGAACATAGGCTAGTTGAAAGGTTATGTGCTGCCTAGCTATATGTAGTGCAGTCAGTCTAGTGTGCCATGCACCACTTGTGCAGAGGGTAGGATACTAGGGGGCACCAGTGGATTTACCTGCTCCCCTGTGGGCCAGTCTGGGCCTGTTTCTAGGCTACTTTCCTAAAGAGAAGCTGTATTCAGAAACTGGTCATTTGTAAAATTGCAAAAATATATTTAAAAAAAATTAGCTGTCATGAGATACAATTTTTTAACACAAAAGTTATCTGTAAAGTTTTTTTAATCAATATTCTCAGTTTTAGGATCTATGGAAAGAAACAATGAACAACATGATAAAAATATTAAAACCTACCTCTCCATGCTCCAGAGGCACAAGCCTAGAATAATATGATGTACAGATCACTTCATCATCTCTCTTGTATGTTGGTGGCCCAAGTCTTGGCGTCACATTGTAACGGGTCAGACACTCTGTATCACTAATTGCATAATATTGCCAGGGTGTAAATTCAACACCGTCTACGGAGCGCTCTAAAATCCAGTTCCCAGGTCTTGGAGAATTTGCAGCTTTGATGATTACATATGCAACTTGAAAGACCTAAATAAAACAGATTTACTTTATCAGTATGTACACTATATCAGCTATATTGCAATACACATATAGTCATAACATATGTCGCTTTTAGGGTTTATCCCATGATTAATGTAAAATGTAAAAGTAAAATAATGTAAAAATGAAAATTAGACATATTGTAATGCATGACAACCTCATTATAACAAAGCTATAACCAGCGCTGTATGTTACATGAATCCAGAGATCTCATTCACTGTTCCAATTGCCCTGGTAGAATAGCTTCAGGCAGGCAGTTCAGAGTGTGTGTCCTTTCTCAGGAGGTCTGTCCTTTCTGCTGCAGCTCTCCCACTGTAACTATCACAGCTTCCAAAAGTATATAGTGCTGGAGGAAGTTGAAGGATGGAACTGAGCATGTGCGTCCACATCAGCAAGGTGGACAGAAAAATAAGGAAAAGAACAAACAGCAGGAGGTGCAATACAGAAAATTTTTATTGATTAATTCTGTAGATGTACTAAATTTTTAATTACATGCAATTACAAAAGTATATACTGTAGATCCAGGTGCTAGTTTGAAAAAAAATGTTGAATATTATTCATGGGACAACCCAATTAAAGGGAACCTGTCACCTCCCAAAACCATCCCAAGCCGCCAGCAGTACCTGCGTGTAGCCAGCAGCATGTTTCTGATGATGCCTTTCTTCCTGAAGGCAGATGCAGCAAAAGTACTGAAAACATTGTTTTATCCTCTGCCCGGCGCGCATCTCCACACATGCTTGAAGTCACGGGGGCAGCGGCCTCCTTGCTTCAAGTCACGGTAACCACGCCCCCTTCCCTGCCCCTTCGCTGTGACTGACAGCGCTTATGCAGAGAGTTTGGCAAAGCCAGCCAAACTGCCGGCTGTCAGTCACAGCGAAGGGGCAGGGAAGGGGACGTGGTTACCGTGACTTGAAGCAAGGAGGCCGCTGTCCCCTTGACTTCAAGCATGTGTGGAGAAACAGTACTTTTGCTGCATCTGCCTTCAGGGAGAAAGGCATAATCAGAAACACGCTGCTGGCTACACACAGGTACTGCTGGCGGCTTGGGATGGTTTCGGGAGGAGACAGGTTATAGAGGTACAGTTAGTAGAAGGACTTGTTCACACATTGACTGGAGATAAGTATAATATAAAGAATACAAGATAAAAAAGGATAAAACATGTCTACTAAAAAAAATCATCTCTTGACCTGACCCGTGCTGCTAACTACCGACCTGTTTCTAACTTCCCCTTCATCTCTAAACTTGTCTACTCTCACTTAATAAGTTATCTCTTTGCAAACTCCCTTCTTGACCCCTTACAATCTGCCTTTTGCCCTCTTCACTCTACAGAAACTACCTTTACTAAAGTTTCTAACGATCTCCTGACAGCAAAAAGAAATGGTGATTATTCTCTACTGATTCTTCTGGATCTCTCTGCAGCATTTAATACCATAGACCATAAACTCCTCCTCGCCATGCTCCACTCAATTGGCCTTAAGGACACTGCTCTCTCTTTGTTCTCTTCCTATATATCTGGCCTCTCCTTTAGTGTATCATTAGCTGGCTCTTCTTTTCTTCTTCCTCTTGATGTCTGCGTTCCTCAGGGCTCAGTACTAGGTCCTCTACTCTTCTCTCTCTACACAGCCCCCATCGGACAGACTATCAGTAGGTTTGGTTTTTGGTACCATCTCTATGCTGATGACACCCAAGTATACACTTTATGCCCTGACATCACCCCTGCTTTTCTCCAAAACACCAGTAATTCTCTTTAACATCATGTCCTCTCTGTATCTAAAACTGAACCTCTAAAAAACTAAACTTTTTGTCTTTCCCCCATCTACTAACCCACCTAAACTTGATATTTCAATTTCAGTCTGCGGCAGTATCATAACTCCTGTGCAACCTGCCCGCTGTCTTGGAGCCACGTTTGATATATTTCCTTCGTTCACCATATTCAATCACTTGCACGCTCTTGTCGTCTGCACCTCAAGAATATCGCCAGAATCCGCCCTTTTCTTATGGTGGAGACAGCAAAATGTCTTGTTATTACTCTGATTCATTCTCGTCTTGACAACTACAATGCATTACTAATTGGTCTCCCTCTCACTAAACTCTCCCCTCTTTAGTCTGTCCTAAATGCTGCAGCCAGGCTCATCTATCCATCCAACCGCCTACACTGATGCCACTAGTCTGTGCCAGTCACTTCACTGGTTGCCCATCCACCACAGAATACAGTTCAAATTTCTCACCCTCAGCTCTCCACAGTGCTGCACCTCCATACACCTCTCCGTTCTGTTAGTGACCTAAGATTAAAATTCTCCATTATTCGTACCTCTTACTCCCATCTTCAAGACTTTTCTTAAGCTGCACCTACTCTCTGGAATACTCTGCCCCAGAATATCAGGTCAATTCACAACTTCTCCACCTTCAAACGTGCCTTAAAAACACATCTTTTCAGGCAGGCTTATCAAGCTACCTAAAATGACTTTTCTCCGACTAAACCTTTCCCCCACCAACTCCTCTGGCATGAACTTGATCCTCTACCAGTCCCAAACCCGAAGCAGATCAGCTGGCACCACTCCTTTCAGTTCAATAATGGCTTGAATCCTACTTATCACAATCAACTACCTTATGTGTCATCCCCCTCATAGATTGTAAGCTCTTGCTCTTGTTTCAATTGTATATTAGCCAGTTATTTTTGTTCTGTACATGAACCCTAGAATTTAGCAAAACACTGAATATGGTGGCACTATATAAATAAATATTATTATTATTATTTATTATTTATTTAATTATTCTCTTATTAGTCATGTGTTTCATCACAATTCATTTTCGAAGTTTACTAAGAATATTATACTAGTTCCTATTTCTGTAGAAGAGGGAGCTAAAGATCAAGTAAATTCTAACTAGGCTATTTCAAATTAACGTAATACGTTGTGCATTAAATAACAAGACATTTGTAATACATATTTTTTTCTGCACAGGTTGCACTCTTAAATACCCTAACAAATCCCAATTATGACAAATTAATTTGGTCTTGGACCAACATTATGGACTGATTTTCCATGGCATTCCCAAAACTCCTAACTGTCCTTTCTTGTGCTATTGTAACAAGACATAGATCTAAACATGGTGGGGTTTGTACAAATGTGTCCCAAATGGATGTATTGGGAGGTTTCTGGGTGCTCCGCAGTAGAGCTGAAGTGGGACCTAAAACTTTTGAAGGTATAACTAATGCATTACTCCCCTTCACCATATCACAGTAAATCTACTCAATATTTATTCACTTCTCCAGATTTTTTTTTTTGCCATATATGAAATAGTTCTCCTACTGGAGCTAATTCACTAGTGCTTCGTTATGTCCTATGTGCCCATGTTAAAACATTAACCTAAGTGCCACAGGGAACAGCGAGAGACCTTCAGAAACATTTAATGGAATTAAATCAGATGGGTTAAAATGAAACATGTCCACCAGTAACTGGTTCCAAAATGTTAGGAATTTGTGCATGACTGTGCGAGAATAAAAATGGTGGGAGGACTGGCTTATTTATTTATTCTGGCATGTCATACATTAAACAATATTAACTCCTCTAGATCTCAGTGACCCCCTATGACTGCTGGTTACGTAAAGTGACACAAACCACCGTTACTAAGATGTTATAATTTTATTATAGCAGTTCTCATACAGTTGCTGGTTGCCTCCACTTGCAGAACTGCCTAAGGCTACTTTCACATCTGCGTTTTTACCTGGATCCGGCAGGGTTCATCAAAAACGCTTCCGTCACAATAATAGAACCGTCTGCATCCATCATGAACGGATCCGGTTGTATTATCTCTAAAATAGCCATGACGGATCCGGCACTAAAACCATTGTAAGTCTGTGTCTGAGAAAACGGATCCGGCACCATTGACTTACATTGTGTGTCATGGCGGATCCATCTTGTTCCGCATCCCATGCCGGACAGAAAAACGCTGCTTGCGGCGGTTTTCTGTCCAGTATGGGAACGCAACCAAACAGTGAATGGGGACAAAACGGAATCATTTTCTTTCGGTAGTCTATAATGGATCTCAATATCAGAAAGGAGAAACGCAGATGTGAAAGTAGTCTGAGGAGGTGAGGGGACGGAGCCTCACTTAACACTACATGCTGGCACTTGCATATACAACATATTGGTGAGTTTTAAGGTCAGGCTGCTCAGCCATGATGACACATCACAGACAGGATCACATCTTTACCATATATTGCAGAGCAGTGTAGTGTTTAGTGAGGCCTGCCACTTCACCTATAGGATGCTCTGCAGGTGGAGGCAACCGTTCCTGCTCACATTGTAGGACAGGTTGCTTGTGGCCAGGAGTACCCCTTTTATTACAGGAGTACCTCTTTTAGCAACAGATTCCAAATGTAAATAGCACACTTGAAATGAACTCTGGACCTTGTATCTGCTCATTGTAATTGGGATAATGAGGGAATAACACACACCTGGCCATGGAACAGCTGAGAAGCCAATTGTCCCATTACTTTTGGTTCCTTAACAAGTGTGAGGCACATATGCAAACTGTTGTAATTTCTACACCGTTCACCTGATTTGGATGTAAATACCCTCAAATTAAAGCTGACAGTCTGCAGTTAAAGCACATCTTGTTCGTTTTATTTCAAATCCATTGTGGTGATGTATAGAGCCAAAAATGTTAGAATTGTGTCGGTGTCCCAATATTTATGGACCTGACTGTATATTTGGAAAACAATAAGAATGTAAATTTTACCAGCTAGGGTTCAAATTAACATTTTTGTAGCCTAGTTTAGCCTGTTATCCTGCAAAGTTGATCCAGAGGAAGGCTGTATTGTATTAGGGGGAAAATATAAATTACATGAATGTTCATACGTGGAAAATAAAAATGTTTAATACAGCTAATTGGCAAGATATCCTAATGTAAATAACAGTACTAGCAAGAAAACTTGTACAATAGGCACCAAAAATTAGGATATATAGATGTACAGTAGTAATCGTTAACTTGACGCTTATAACATATTAAAGGGCATCTGTCAGCAGATTTGTACCTATGAAACTGGCTGACCTGTTACATTTGCCCTTCGCAGCCGAAGGCTTCTATGTTGGTCCCATGTTCATATTTGCCGTATCACTGAGAAAAATGAAGTTTTAATACATGCAAAGGGGCCTCTAGGGGTAACGGGGGCATTACTGCTCTGCTTACTCTGCAACTGCTGCTCCCTCTCCACTTTGATTGACAGGGACAGGAAGTGAAAACATCATCAAGCCTGGCCCTGTCAATTAAGTGCAGAGGGTGCAGTCATTGTAGAGAGAGTTGAGCCTCTAGGAGTAGTGGCAACACCCCCTTTGCTCCTAGAGCGACATTTGCATATATTAAAACCTCATTTTTCTCAGCAGTGCGGGCACATATTAACATGGGACCAACACAGATGCCTTCAGCTGCCAAGCACATGTAACAGGTCAGCCAGTGTCATAGGTACAAATCTGCTGACAGATGCTCTATAAATACACCATGAGTTTTAATTCTATGAATGCAATTGGTGGCATTTTTTTTTATTATTGCATTCTACTTATTTTGGGCTAATTGGTCTTTATTAAAAAAAAAAAAATTCAACAGTTTTTCCTCTACAGCTTTCAGTTTCAGTGCATCTGCAGACTGTTGCTTTTTCTTCTCACTGAATCCATTGTCGGGCACCTCCATCTGTATCCCTTATCTCTTCACTTCTGATAGCTCATATACACTCATTTTAGCCATATTCATATAAAAATGACTATAATTTCACTTATATGAGTGTTCATGAGCTGTTAGGAAATTAAAGATAAGAGCTACAGATCCAGCAGTCAAAGTGGCTCTGAAGGATTTTAATGAGGAGAAATAGAAATCTTCAAATGCAGAGAAACTGAAAGCTCTAGAAGAACAACTGCTGAACATTTTTAAAGAAGACCAACTGAAAAAAATGTTTTTTGTTTTTTTTTTACATCCAAAATACCTAGAATGTAATACAAAAAATATTCAAGTAAACTGGGTTACAATTTATGAAGGGACCTGGTTACTGATATAGTAAGTTGACTAATATTTTAGATTTAGTGGTCTTTATAGCTCTTACCAAGAACAGGAGGAGAAAGGGAACAGGATGAATATTCCCTTTAAGATCCCCTCTTAAACCATGTTTATTTAGCGGTGATAACGCCCTGGTGTATTTGTGAATGTAAAATAGGAGCTATTTCTGGCATGAGTGTTCCTTTAAAGGGTCTATAACATCCAGTACTGATGCTCCCTGGCTAATGCAATGTGTTCTGCCACTTGGTAATAATGTGCATTCATCCTGAATGTCCAGGACTTTGCACATCTCAATTGAGAATGCCGAGCAAAGAGAATAAAAGCCCATAAAGTAACCGTGGACACCGCAGAAACCGTCATGTGAACGAGGAGATGACAGTCTGAAGGAATGTCTGTGAAAGCACATAATGGGAGACTGGGCGACTGTAGTAAAAATGTCTCCTTTGAATGTAATGGATGAGCCATAAGCTTGCTGATTTTCTCAGAACAAAGCTCTGAAATCCTCCATGTTTCAATCTCTTAGGCCGGTGTCATAAGCATTTCGAAATGAATCATGCATGAGCAGAGAAGTATAAGCATTCTTTATACTCAAGACATAAAACACTTAAGTTGCTTACGTCCACAGTAAACTAAATCCTGCGAAATGAGTTTGTAAAAGCAAACGCTGAAAGCTTCTTCATCCTACAGTGAAAGTTTAAGGAAACGCTAAGGAGTCTGCCATGACAATTTCATTTCCCATGTAGAATATATTATGCATTAGCTATAAATGAAATTCACTTGACATTTTCTGGTTAAACATTTCAATGAAAAAGTAAAGAATAAACTATGGGTAGAACAGTTTAAGCAAAAGACAATTGTAACGGTCGCGTACACACACACACACAGGGGGGAGGGAAGTGACCACTGCGCTCCACCCTTACCCCTGGCCCTGCCTACTTGCCTCGCGAGTCCTAATGACAGGGGACAACTGGACGGCAATCCCTAACTTGGAGTAAGTGCAGGGATGACAGACAGACAACAGGACGTGAACGGACCGAGTCAATACCAGGAAAGCTGCAAAGTACAAATGGAGCAAGCAGAGAATTGTCAGGAGAAGCCGGGGTCATAAATACCAGGAGAGCAGAGAAGTACAAGAGGAGTCCTAAGAGAGTAGTCAGGTGGGAGCCGAGGTCACAATACCAGGACGGATGCGCAGTACAGGAGGATCAGGCAAAAGGATGGTCAAGGAACAGGATCAGGTAAGTATTCAGCAGTCCAACAAATACCAGGAACCTAGAAATTAACAGGCAACCTGTAGCCAGCAGGCTGCCTGTATTTATAGTGGGGAGTGAGGGTCATGTGACGTGGCCAGCGTCACATGACCGACAGACCAACCAGTCGAGCACCGAGTGATCAGCTCGGCGCTCAAGGCAGACTTAGGAGCAAGGAGCCACCCAGCTAGTAAAGCCGCCCTGGGAATGAGGTCAAACACAGAACCTCATTCCAAAAGCTAAGCAACAGTTCTGCGGGCAATGGGGGACCGAGTGCACCTTCGGAACCCCGTGACAACAATGGTCTAATGCAAATTATTCTGGTAAAAAACTTGTAGATAGAAATCTCAAAAATCTGCATATTAAAAGAGGGTTAAAACTATATATTTGGTTTTCAGCATTATACACAGGGCAATACACAGGGTGCCACTAATAAAACAGTACAGAAGGTAAGTCAGCTGGAATGAAGCAAAGCTGCAATATCAAGCACAGTCGGAATGAAAAGTGCAAAATCCGATGAAGAGGATGTAGTGATCCCCCAAGCACCATGTCCATTCAAACAGTTGACTGGTGTGGGTGGCAAAAATCCAACCCTCACCAATCTAAAGGTAGGTCATCAATTGTAAAAACCTGAGTAACCCCTTTTATGACCACTGGAAGATTGAGTAGGCAGTTACGGACTTGTGAAGAGCCAGGTGGCGTAGGGAGTCTTTACAGGCAAAGCTCCCTGAGAAAAAGTATGCAAATGAGGTCTACTCCCGAAGGAAGAAAACTGTCCCTCTAAGGCTAGTTTCACACTAGCGTTAGAAATCTCCAGTAGGCCATTCTACTAGGGATTGTCCCACCAGAGATGTCTGGATCCGGCATTGCCGGATGAGTACCTGACATCCGCCGGCCCTATTCACTATAATTCTACTCAGGTACTGCTGGGTGTTACCAGTGGCAGGGGTGTCTGACTCTGGCCAATCAGTGCTGCTGGTTTCAGACTGTACACGGACACCCCCCACACCTGGTAACACCCATATGTACCCTTACTGCAGACTGCTGGCAAATGCATACTACAATTCATTCCTAAACTTCTAGTAAAAATAACAAAGGAATAGTACAACATAGAGTCATAAGAGTAGATGCTCCATTATTGATATTACATGGGGGATGCAAGTAGTTAATAAAGCACACATTTCAGAAGCGGTGACAGGTCCTACTTTATAGAGCCTTGAAAAATGAGAGATATCAGTCAAGTCAGAAAGCCCCATCTGTAGACAGTGCTGTTTCGGAGGTCTTGCTTCTTGTCAGAGGATACTGGCACCTATCTGTAGGTGGCACTAGAGAGACCGTTCCCTTACTTCTGGAGAGGAGCTATTTTGCATACATTTCTTAGCATGCAGATTCCTGCCGTTACATGTGGTCCATAGTTATGCTGACTTCACATCTACGTCGAAAGCTCCATTCAGGGCTTCTGTCACAGAGTTTATCAAGACTAGTGGAGAAAAAATTGCTGCATGCAGGCCTTTTTTCTCCATTAAAAAACGTTCTCCCGAACAGAAACCTAACGGATCCCACTATATTTAATGAGATCTGTTAGGTTCTGCTGCTGCCAGTTATTTGCCGAATCCGGCATTTCCGTTATTTTTGTTCTTCTGTTCCTATAACGGAGCAGGAGAACAGAAATAATAAGAGCAGATGTGAAAGTAGCCTTACTCGGGCAGGCTACTTACCAAGGTTAAGTCACTTTAGTGCAGGTCAAAGACAACATTTGGATTAGAGAAATTGTCCCTTTGGGATTAAAATGTAAATTTGTAGAAGTCAGTCAAATATTAACTAGCTTTTAATTACCGTAAGCCGTAGTAATTGACCCCCGTGTGGATAAATAATTCACTATACTATTACTGCACTTGATAAATAATTAAAAGCATGGTTAACATTTAGAGTTTAGGAGAAAGCGTGGTAGTACCTTGTAGTACCTTGTAGTACTAACTGTGGCATAAATTATTCATAAGAAATACTGCCCTGGAACGTGTACAAGATTTAAAAATCTATCTTTCTATTTTACCAAATGTTTTTTATTTGATTATTGTGCAGCATCTGGTCTAAAGAGCAGAGCATTGTAAATGACAAGACTATGCTCTGATGAAATTGAGCCAGGAATGCTGGGATATTTCAGATTTCCAGAACTGCGAATGCAGCTCTGGGCTACAACAAGCTGTACCTGTACAAGATGATTAAAGCAAAGTACTTAAAGGGGTTGTCTCATCCCGCCGTTACTAATGTGAGATTAGACACAGTCCCGACCACCAAAGTGCTCCAGCTGTTTCCCGGCCAGGAGGTGGTCAGGACTGTGTCTCATCTCACCTTAGTAACTGTGAGATGAGATAACCCCTTTAAAGCGCTTTTCTAGGAGCAAAATATTGCTGAGGATATCCTCAGGAGCAGTGGGGGTCTGACTCCTTGCACCCCTGCTGATCAGCTGTTTGAAGAGGCAGTGGTGCTCCAGTGAGCACTGAGAATCCTTCCTAGGCCAGTGATGTCATGTTCATTGGTCACATGACATCAAATAAATGGCCCTGGGCTACAATACCAGGGACAGCCACTATACAATATAAGGCGCTGTGCTTGGTATGCCGTGAGAAGGACATGATGCTCGCTTCCAAAGCCCTTCAAACAGCAGATCAGTGTGGGTGTCAAAGTTGGACTGCCATCGATCTGATATCGATGACCTATCCTGAGGAAAGGTCATTAATATTGTACTATGTACTAAATATTGTACTATGTACTAAAATGTACGTATGTCCATGAAGAGTGGGAAGCAGAAACCAAGATCTATGTATACTCTGAGGTAAATGTATTAATATGAACAGGGGTGCACTGGAAACTTAAAGTGGCCCTGGAAAAAAAAAAGTGGCCCCATGTTGTTAGGGGTGTTCCAATTGACATGTATGTATTTTGCGTTCTGCAAAAACGGATCTGGAAAAAATACGGATGACATCCGCGTGCATTCCGTATTTTGTGGAACAGAACAGCTGGCCCCTAATAGAACGGTACTATCCTTGTCCGTAATGCGGACAATAATAGGAGATGTTCTATTTTTTTGCGGAATGGATATACAGACATACAGAAACGGAAAGCACACGGAGTAACTTCTGTTTTTTTGCAGACCCATTGAAATGAATGGTTCCGCATACGGTCCGCAAAAAAAATGGAACGAAAACGGAAAAAAAACACGTTCATGTGCATAAGTCCTAAAATGAATTGAACCTAGTTTTCAATGATTTGGATCTACCAACATCTGAAAGAGAAGTTACCCTATACCTCAGTTATGTTGGGGTCTTTTGAAGGTCCATAATTAGTCGGTGGTTATAATAGATCAAAGCTCCTTGGGGATGCTCAATAGCTATCTGTCTTCAAAATGTCCAGAAGGTATGTTCTGTCTTCACAAAATTCTCATGTGTCATCGCTTCAAAAAGCCACTGAGATACACATTACAGCCCCATCAACAAATTGCTGAGCCTGTTTATTGTCTGCAGCACCTGCCTATGCCATAATAATAGCCTATGTTCCTAGATTTACAAGAAAATACCCTAGAAAAAGATAAATATGTTGAAGGATAATTACAAAAAACAAAATGGCTGCACACCATTATATATACAAACAATAGAGCTAAGAAATGGGGTTCATTCTAGATAAAAGTGGTACAATACCGACTATAAATGAATATACATGAATAATGGAAGCTCTTAGCGCACATACGTGTCGGGCCCATCTACCAGGCGCCTACAATATTCAGGGCAGTGTAGGAACCAGCTACAAACATACTCTGCTCAGAAGTCCCAGGTAGATGGGCGTGTCCAGTCCCTTCTTCTTGATTGACAGGACAAGGCAAGATGACTCTGCAAAACACAAAACCTGGGCCTGGCAATCAAGAAGATTGAGAGAAAGGGACTGGCAGAAGAAGTGAGTGGCTTTGCTTGTCCTCGATGCACTTAAAGAGTTTATATGAGATTTTGATATTGATATCAGATCGACTCCCAGCACCTCTGTTGGTCAGCTGTTTGAAGAGGCTGCTGCGCTCATAGAAGCTCCGGTGAGTTCACCCGTCCACCCCTTTTTGCCACTTTAGAAAAGTGGCAAGAATCTCAAAAAGTTGCAAATTATGGTGTATGTGGTCGACCATAAAGGTGCATCTTCATTATGCCACTACAGTGTTGTAAAAATTTTGATAAATTGTCCCCCATTGTGCCTGGTTTAACAGTCAACAGTGACAAATTGTCTCTGATATAGAGGAGCTCATTAGATGTTCCTACTGAAAGGATGAGATAAAGACATCCACTGGTCTTCCATCTTCTACCCTAACCTGCTTTCCATTCAACCCATCCAAAACAAAGAAACACATGATCTGCCAAATGTAGATAAATTCCTTGAAGCCTGGCACATGCCTCTGCTCCTGGCAGTAAGCCACCCAGACTCCATGCACAGCTGACCACCAGCCTGTGCTCACCAGAGTATCTGAGGTGACTCAGTGATTTGTAAAGCTTTTTCTTATAGTGATTTATTCAACGTAATCATGTTCTGCATAAATTTCACAAGATTATCTCTTTGTTAATCCAGGCGATTCCACAAACTTTACCTGTGACCTTAACTGCCTCAAAATTAGAAAAGTGCCATGGTTTATGCTGCCATGCCCTAACCCGTTAATAGTATAAAGTATAACGACCTATTGACATGTCGCTGCCTAACACGCTGCCTAATTTCAGCGACCGTTCTGATGGCTCATTGGATATGCAATAATTTGTCCCAGCAACTATAGAGAAGTCTATACACTCAAACAGAAGGATTAAAGGGTAAAATAATAAAGCATGCTTTAACCCTTAGAATTATCATTAAAGGGGTTGTTGCATCAAGGTAACTTATTTTTATATTGAAGCCAACCTGGTGATGAGATTATTATCTCAACAGCCAGTAATCAGCTATTATCGATGGAGGGAGCTACAGCCAGCCTTACATTTGTATCAGAGCTAAAGGCTCTAAAGAAACCTAGCACTGCTTTTTAAGGTCTGTCACCAACCGGGACCATTTGGATGGCAGTATAGCTCTCCTCTAGTCTTTTACAAATATACCTTTGTGTTATAATAAATCTTTTCTAGCCCCTAAAAAAACATGTTTTTAGAAATATAGTAATTAGATGAAAAGATCCCAATGGACAGCTATGTCCATCAGACTGGAGCCTCACTCTCCCCCTCCTCTTCTTCACTCCGGCTCCCAGCCTCAGTGACATCATCATGAGTCCGCTAAAAATCTTGCACAGGCACACATCTCCTCTATGTGTGCGCCTACGCCATCTTCTACCTGCTTCAGGCAGAGACTTTAATTACTGAACTAAATACTGCTGGCATATGTGCAGTTCTAGGTGTGTTTTTCATGAAGCTTTTTATATGCATTTTTTGTTTTTTTAGTGACACTACACATGAATGTTTCCTGGAGTTTTTCAAGTTTTATCTGATTAAAGTGATAATGAACCCAAAAATACTACAAAATACCCCAAACCAAACCCAGACTTGACCGTCCAAAAATTTAACTCATTTATCACACAGCCTTATACTGGATGATAAAAGTGGAGCACCTTTATGGTGGGTTTACACAGGGCGAGGAGCAGCCAATTATCCGGAAGGAAGTGTTCCTTTCCAACAACTGGCTGCTCATTCAGTGGGGGTGAAGCTCTGCACTTAGTGTTTCGCTCTTTCATCGGGTGATCGGCTGCACATTTAGACAGGCAGATTATCAGCAACAACTGTTCGCAGGAACGTTCGTCCCCAATAATCTGCCCGACTATCGGGCCATGTAAATTAGACTGTCTAGGCTAAGTTTTTGCCACCTACTAAATGGCTTACTTTGTGTGCATTGATTTTGGCAACAAAGTGGCTAGAGTGTGACCAATATATGCATGACATTCAAATATTGCATCTGTTTCTGCGTATATATCTTCCTTATATACTGTAGATGATTCTGGTATATATGAGCATTGCATACCTTGATCAATTTATAATTCTCCAAAAAACTACTGATGACTGCTTTGTCTATGGTCTGAGGAATTGCACCTGGATTTACAACATAATGCTACTGTTTTTCTTTGTTGGATATTGATCAATTTATACATAGTTTAAGTATATAAACCTCTTCCTGTATGGAGGTGCAAATTGAAAATGAAACTTTGTTGTAAAAGTTATATTAAGGCTACATTCACACGTCCGTATTTTTCTACATCCCGATTTTCGGTCCGTTTTTTGCGGATCCGTTGTTCCTGAAAATGTTTCCGTATGTCATCCGTTTTTTGCGGATCCGCAAAAAACGGAAACATGTGAAAACTCAAAACCGACAGTATATTCTAACACAGAGGCGTTCCCATGGTGATGGGGACGCTTCTAGTAAGAATATACTGAGAACTGTGTACATGACTGCCCCCTGCTGCCTGGCAGCACCCGATCTCTTACAGGGGGCTGTGATCCACACAATTATTGTGCAAATCATAGCGCCCTGTAAGAGATCAGGTGCTGCCAGGCAGGAGGGGGCAGACCCCTCCCTCCCATGTATTAAATGTGGCCAGTGCGGATTCCCAGTATTAATAAATATGACCAGTGCGGCCTCACCTCTTCCCCCCCCCCCATCATTGGTGGCCAGTGCGGATTCCCGTATTAATAAATATGACCAGTGCGGCCTCACCTCTTCCCCCCCCCCCCCATCATTGGTGGCCAGTGCGGATTCCCAGTATTAATAAATATGACCAGTGTGGCCTCACCTCTTTCCCCCCCCCCCCATCATTGGTGGCCAGTGCGGATTCCCAGTATTAATAAATATGACCAGTGTGGCCTCACCTCTTCCCCCCCCCCATCATTGGTGGCAGCGGAGAGTTCCGATCGGAGTCCCAGTTTAATCGCTGGGGCTCCGATCGGTTACCATGGCAGCCAAGACGCTATTGCAGTCTTGGCTGCCATGGTTACTTAGCAATAAATAGAAGCATTATACTTACCTGCGACTGCAAGCTGCGATGTCTGACCGGCCGGGAGCTCCTCCTACTGGTAAGTGAAAGGTCTGTGCGGCGCATTGCTTTTAGCACAGACCTTTCACTTACCAGTAGGAGGAGCTCCCGGCCGGTCAGACATCGCAGCTCGCAGTCGCAGGTAAGTATAATGCTTCTATTTATTGCTAAGTAACCATGGCAGCCAAGACTGCAATAGCGTCTTGGCTGCCATGGTAACCGATCGGAGCCCCAGCGATTAAACTGGGACTCCGATCGGAACTCTCCGCTGCCACCAATGATGGGGGGGGGGAAAGAGGTGAGGCCGCACTGGTCATATTTATTAATACTGGGAATCCGCACTGGCCACCAATGATGGGGGGGGGGGGGAAGAGGTGAGGCCGCACTGGTCATATTTATTAATACTGGGAATCCGCACTGGCCACCAATGATGGGGGGGGGGGGGAGAGGTGAGGCCGCACTGGTCACATTTAATACAGGGGAGGGAGGGGGTCTGCCCCCTGCTGCCTGGCAGCCCCTGATCTCTTATAGGGGGCTATGATCTGCACAATTAACCCCTCAGTTGCAGCACCTGAGGGGTTAATTGTGCAGATCACAGCCCCCTGTAAGAGATCGGGTGCTGCCAGGCAGCAGGGGGCAGTCATGTACACAGTTCTCAGTATATTCTAACTAGAAGCGTCCACATCACCATGGGAACCCCACTGTGTTAGAATATACTGTCGGATCTGAGTTTTTCACGAAGTGAAAAATCAGATCTGTAGAAAACGTACTGGGAATCCGCACTGGCCACCAATGAATATAGAGGGAGGGGGGCCACACTGATCACATTTAATACTGGGGAGGAAGCCTAATTTTCAGGAACGGAATCCGCATAAAACGGATGACATACGTAATGACATACGAATGTCTTCCGTTTTTTTGCGGATCCATTGACTTTGTATTGGTCCAGGATCCGATTTTTGCGGAAAAGAATAGGACATGTTTTATATTTTTTCGGACATGCGTAACGGAACAACGGAAACGGACAGCACACATTGTGCTCTCCGATGTTTTTCAGGACCCATTGAAAATAAATGGGTCCAGATCTGGTCCAGATCTGTTCCGCAAAAAACGGAACAGATCAGGAAAGAAAAAACGGACGTGTGAATGGACCCTAAGATTGACCTGGCTGCCAACACCACGTCAAGACAAACCCAATCACCAAGTTGCCTGTTTTCAGGAAATATACAAGGTTTGGGGGTTCATTTATTTTTCAAAAAGTATTATCACTGTATTGAATAAATTGATACTTTTTAAACATTTCCAGCTTAAAAACAGATGTTGGTGTTTTCAGTTTTTATGCGATTTTATGAAGATATGTAAACACTGATATACAGTAAGTGGAGTGTATGAATTGTGGCCATGGCAAACTTATATTTCTAACAGATGCTGTGTCTCTAATTTTTACTTTTAATATGCAAGGATTTATTTATTTTTTTAATTACACTTCAATGCAAAAATTGCATGAAGGTGCCTGTGCATATAAAATGCTGATATATATATATATATATATATATATACACTGCTCAAAAAAATAAAGGGAACACAAAAATAACACATCCTAGATCTGAGTTAATTAAATATTCTTCTGAAATACGTTGTTCTTTACATAGTTGAATGTGCTGACAACAAAATCACACAAAAATAAAAAAATGGAAATCAAATTTTTCAATCCATGGAGGTCTGGATTCGGAGTCACACTCAAAATTAAAGTGGAAAAACACACTACAGGCTGATCCAACTTTGATCTAATGTCCTTAAAACAAGTCAAAATGAGGCTCAGTAGTGTGTGTGGCCTCCACGTGCCTGTATGACCTCCCTACAACGCCTGTGCATGCTCCTGATGAGGTGGCAGATGGTCTCCTGAGGGATCTCCTCCCAGACCTGGACTAAAGCATCTGCCAACTCCTGGACAGTCTGTGGTGCAACGTGACGTTGGTGGATAGAGCGAGACATGATGTCCCAGATGTGCTCAATTGGATTCAGGTCTGGGGAACGGGCGGACCAGTCCATAGCATCAATGCCTTCGTCTTGCAGGAACTGCTGACACACTCCAGCCACATGAGGTCTAGCATTGTCTTGCATTAGGAGGAACCCAGGGCCAACCGCACCAGCATATGGTCTCACAAGGGGTCTGAGGATCTCATCTCGGTACCTAATGGCAGTCAGGCTACCTCTGGCGAGCACATGGAGGGCTGTGCGGTCCTCCAAAGAAATGCCACCCCACACCATTACTGACCCAATGCCAAACCGGTCATGCTGGAGGATGTTGCAGGCAGCAGAACGTTCTCCACGGCGTCTACAGACTCTGTCACGTCTGTCACATGTGCTCAGTGTGAACCTGCTTTCATCTGTGAAGAGCACAGGGCGCCAGTGGCGAATTTGCCAATCTTGGTGTTCTCTGGCAAATGCCAAACGTCCTGCACGGTGTTGGGCTGTACAACCCCCACCTGTGGACGTCGGGCCCTCATATCACCTCATGGAGTCTGTTACTGACCGTTTGAGCAGACACATGCACATTTGTGGCCTGCTGGAGGTCATTTTGCAGGGCTCTGGCAGTGCTCCTCCTGTTCCTCCTTGCACAAAGGAGGAGGTAGCGGTCCTGCTGCTGGGTTGTTGCCCTCCTACGGCCTCCTCCACGTCTCCTGATGTACTGGCCTGTCTCCTGGTAGCGCCTCCATGCTCTGGGCACTACGCTGACAGACACAGCAAACCTTCTTGCCACAGCTCGCATTGATGTGCCATCCTGGATAAGCTGCACTACCTGAGCCACTTGTGTCGGTTGTAGACTCCGTCTCATGCTACCACTAGAGTGAAAGCACCGCCAGCATTCAAAAGTGACCAAAACATCAGCCAGGAAGCATAGGAACTGAGAAGTGGTCTGTGGTTACCACCTGCAGAACCACTCCTTTATTGGGGGTGTCTTGCTAATTGCCTATAATTTCCACCTGTTGTCTATCCCATTTGCACAACAGCATGTGAAATTGATTGTCACTCAGTGTTGCTTCCTAAGTGGACAGTTTGATTTCACAGAAGTGTGATTGACTTGGAGTTACATTGTGTTGTTTAAGTGTTCCCTTTATTTTTTTGAGCAGTGTATATATATATATATTCTGGCAAGTGTTTAGCATGAACATTTTTTATTTTATTATTGACATAACTAATATAGAATCATTGATATAATTACTTGTTTTAAATCCAGAGTTATGGTGACCCAGTGGTATTCTATCCCATTCTGAATACTAGGACTCTGCCACCAGTCATTTGTGCCATCAATTGCATTGGTGATTGGGTGCCGTTCTGCAAAGAAAAAATAGTTATACATAATGATTTAACAAATGTTAAAGACAAAAAGAACAATTTTTTTTTTAAAGAAAACCTTATATATTTATAGTTTTAGGCCTCTTTCACACTTGCGTTGTCCGGATCCGGCGTGTACTCCACTTGCCGGAATTACACGCCGGATCCGGAAAAACGCAAGTGTACCGAAAGCATTTGAAGACGGATCCGTCTTCAAAATGCGTTCAGGGTTACTATGGCACCCAGGACGCTATTAAAGTCCTGGTTGCCATAGTAGGAGCGGGGGAGCGGTATACTTACAGTCCGTGCGGCTCCCGGGGCGCTCCAGAATGACGTCAGGGCGCCCCAAGCGCATGGATGACGTGTCCATGCGATCACATGATCCATGCGCTTGGGGCGCCCTGACGTCACTCTGGAGCGCCCCGGGAGCCGCACGGACGGTAAGTATACTGCTCCCCCGCTCCCCACTACACTTTACCATGGCAAACAGGACTTTAGCGTCCCGGCAGCCATGGTAACCATTCAGAAAAAGCTAAACGTCGGGTCCGGCAATGCGCCGAAACGACGTTTAGCTTAAGGCCGGATCAATGCCTTTCAATGGGCATTAATTCCAGATCCGGCCTTGCGGCAAGTCTTCAGGATTTTTGGCCGGAGCAAAAAGCGCAGCATGCTGCGGTATTTTCTCCGGCCAAAAAACGTTCCGTTCCGGAACTGAAGACATCCTGATGCATCCTGAACGGATTTCAATCCATTCAGAATGCATGGGGATAATACTGATCAGGATTCTTCCGGCATAGAGCCCCGACGACGGAACTCTATGCCGGAAGAAAAGAACGCAGGTGTGAAAGAGCCCTTGGATTATGTTTCAGTAATTATTTTTTTAAACTTAATAGGGTATTGCGGTTATAACAAGTTATTCCCTATCCACAGGATGGGGGATTATCAGATTGGTCGGGGTCCTACCGCTGAGACCCACACTGATTATGAGAATGGGGGCCCCATACCTTGTGGAGCCCCCCTGAAATGGAGCGGCTGGTCAGAAATGAATATAAATGAAATGAACGGCGCGCATTTCCGACCAGCTGGTCCGTCCATTTCAGGTGGTTCTTCAGGGTACTGGGCCCCGTTCTCGTGATCAGGAGAGGTAGGACCCCCACTGTTATCCTTTATCCTGTGAATAGGGGACAACTTTTTATAACTTTTGGGGTACATAAGGCTTTGTGATCACTTTTTGGTCAATTTTTTAGTTGGGGGTGAGATGACAAAAAAACTGTAAATCGCCAATTTTTATTGCTTTTTTTTTCATTATGGCATTCACCAAGCATGACATTTTATAACATTTAAATTTTTTATATTTTAATTGTTCGGCCATGTTTGGATGCAGCAATACAAATTATATTTATTTTTTATTGTTTATTCATTTTTCTATGTAAAAAGGGGAGTCATTAGAATTTTTAATATTTTCCTGGAAAATCTTGGACCTTCAATAAACATTGGGGGGGGGGGGTAATTATTATTTTTTTATTGTTTTTATTCTTTGTTTTATTATGAATTGCATTTTATATTGGTGATCTCATTTGTTACATACGTTGTGTTTATCAAATACTACATTTTATTATCGATTAATTACACTGTATGTCTTGAGAGCTGAAATTTTTTACTAATTTTATATTTTGTTTTGGCCACACTCGCCCTGCACTCGACATTCAGTTTTTATCTACAGTTGGTGGGTGATCCGCTAATCTCTATTTACCCATAAAGGGGTTGTGTCATCTCAGATTAGGCCATCACAGTCAGATAGTGGTACCTGCACCTATCCCCAAAATGGAATCCCTGATAAAAAGGAGAGCAGCTGCGGCCGCTTCATTCATTTCTACAGGACTGACGAAAATAGCTGGCTCGACTATCTCTGTTAGTCCCATAGACATGAATAGAGAGGTGGTTACGCTTGTGCAGTGCACTCTCCTTTCATTTCTATGTTCATTTTGGGGTCCGTTCTGGGGGTCTAAGAGGTGGGACCCTCACCTACATTATCTGACTTTGATGGCATAACCTAGCTATATGCCACCAATGTCTGAGATGACAAACCCTTTAACGGGTAGTTTCCTATGGTAGGCTCAAACAACCGGGATCAAAGTTATCTCCCATCCTGTTCATTGTTCCCAGGTATCAGCTGTATTACACAGCTGGCACCCACCATGTATGGAGAGGACTCAGCTTGCAGTATATCCATCAGGTGTTCTTAAGACGCTAACTCAGAATACAATGAAAGAAGAGGGTTTGGACTAGATTAGGGCATGTTCTTATATTCCACCAAACTTGGTGGTAAGAGGAAGCACACAGTAGTAATATATATGATGCAAGATTCCCTGGGTGTAACCCAAGAGTAAGGTTAAGGGGTATAATTTAACAAAGGTATAACCGCAGGCAGAAGTTTGAAATAACCTGGTTCAGGTATAAAGGTTTTGCAGAAACAAGTGGAGACAGTTACAAATTATCATTTAATCTGTCTGCTCAGGTAGCATTACATGCTGGCCAATCAGATGGATGACCAACTAACAATACTACATTATAGAAAAACCCATGTATATATTATATACCGTATTTTTTGACCTATAAGACGCACTGGCCCATAAGACGCACCTAGGTTTTTGAGGAGGAAAATAATAAGAAAAAAAAATTTAACCAAAAGGTGTGCTTTTGGTGGGCTTTGAGCTAATGGTAGCCTGTGAATGACACTATTATGGGGGTCTGTGGATGGCACTGTTATGGGGGTCTGTGGATGGCACTGTTATGGGGGTCTGTGGATAGCACTGTTATGGGGGTCTGTGGCTGACACTGTTATGGGGGTCTGTGGCTGACACTGTTATGGGGGTCTGTGGATAGCACTGTTATGGGGGTCTGTGGATGGCACTGTTATGGGGGTCTGTGGATAGCACTGTTATGGGGGTCTGTGGATGGCACTGTTATGGGCGTCTGTGGATGGCACTGTTATGGGGGCATCTGTGGATGGCATGAGCCTGCTATGGAGGGGATCTGTGGATGACAGATAAATAGCATCTTATGCTATTTGACATCCACAGATCCCCCCCATAACAGTGTCAGCCACTGTAATTGACCCCCAATACAGGGGGTGGGGGCTGGCATCTACAATAGTTTTTAAATGGCAGCGGTAGCCCAGTGCAGTCATCGTATTGCATTGCACCGGGCCCCGCTCACTGTACTAATGCTATCTACTGTAACTGCAGGCAAACAATGGTTAACTATAGATATGTTCGATCGAGCACTGAGCAGCCTGTACTTACGATCATAGCAGGCTGGAGGCTGGAGGCAGGGCGGGCGGGCACTACGTCACGTGCCTGCGCCGCCTGCTTCATTCATAAAGTGGGCGGAGCAGGCACGTGACGTAGGAAGTTACGCTGCCAGTGCCCGCCCGCCCTGCCTCCTGCCTCCAGCCTGCTATAATCGTAAGTACAGGCTGCTCAGTGCTGGATCAAACATATCTATAGTTAACAATTGCCTGCCTGCAGTTACAGTAGATAGCATTAGTACAGTAAACGGGGCCCGGTGCAATAGAATACAGTGACTGCACCAGGCCCCGCTGCCATTACAAAACTAAAGGCCGGCCCCCAGCCCCTCCTCTCTCCTCGCTGATACACACGCTGTGCAGCTTGCGGTCGGCGGTGTATCAGTGTAAAAATGGCAACCTTCGCCCCATAAGACGCACTACCATTTTCCTCCCACTTTTGGGGGGGGGTGCGTCTTATAGGGCAAAAAATACGGTATAAGTAAATTTGTAAAATATTTTACATTTCCCATGCACAAAACACAATATCCCAAAAAAAACTAACAGAAAACATATAATAAAAAATAGATTACATATAAACTAGGGAAAAGCACCTTTGGGATTCACGCTGTTCTGGTCACAGATACGACATTGTGCATTCCGTACTATTCTTCCTGGAACATGTTCGACCAATTTGCAAAACATCTCTGGTCCGTTTTCACCACAGGTGGCATTGGCGGTGATGTCTGAATTACTGGCAAGGTTCAAAATAGCAGGGAACAAGCCTATAATCGGAAAGAAAAAGAGTGTATTGTAAAGCACAGAAGACTGCTATTTATATATATGTTTGATTTTTCATTACTCTATTAAAGGGGTTGTACAGCGCTCTAATATTGATGACCTATCCGTCATCAATATCAGATTGGCAGGGGTCCAACTTCCAGCCCCTCCGCTGATCAGCTGTTTTACATGGCAGCAGTGCAAGTGCTGCTTCCGGTTCAGAATTACCTGAGCGTCGTCTTGCTTGTAGAGGAGGCGCAGTGTAATCGTAACTGCTCTTCTCTTTTGTTTGAATGAGAAGAACTGTTGTAATTACACTTCGCTGCCTCTACCAGCGAGATGATGTGCAGGTAACTCTGAAGATGAAGCAGCGCTCGCGTGAGCACCGCGACCACTTTAAACCGCTGATTTGTGGGGATGCCGGAAGTTGGACCCCTGCCAATCTGATATTGATGACCAATATCATTATCAATATCAGTGCGCTGTTCAACCCCTTTAAAGAATTACTATTATTATTACTATTTTTTTGTCCAAGATTAGTAGTTGTCTTAAATAGATATTTAAAGATTTTTAGTATTAATGGACTATCCTCAGGATAGGTCATCAATATCAGCCGATCAGCGGTTTCAGAGTGGCGCCAGTGCCACAGTTTGCCAACAGAACTACACAGCTCTATTCACTGTGGTGGACAGAGCTGGTAACCACTGCGCTGAAGTGAATGGAAGCAGTACTGCACATATCAGCTCCATCCATTGCTGTGTAGTTCCAGAACTGACGTCCTTAACCAGAGCTGTTCTGAAACCACTGATCAGTCGGGGTGCAAGATGTCAGACCCCTATAGTAAAATCTTAGAATATCCCTTTAAGTTTCAGGGACTTAAATTTCCCAAAAGTCAGAAGAAATAAATTACGGTAATACAGGACTAATAGGCACATGAGATATATATTAGGTTCACTGCACAGACTCAACCCTGGAAGCTCCATATCTGCTTATGATAATAAACCACAGAGATACGTTATCAGGACAGAATAGACATTACCTCGCAGAGAGAGCAGCTCAAATAATAAAAGGAATTTGCAAGATTTGCAATTTCTGCATTCTTGAAACATGACCACAGACAGAAGAATCTAAGAGCTTGTTTAGCAATTGAACTGCATGATTGCCTCCGTGCCTGGAGCACAGACCAGACGGACAGGGGCCAGACAGGGCGAGCCAGATAAACAATGGTGTGCGCTGGTATCAGGAGAAGTATATAGAAGCTGGGGTAAGAGAGAGACAGATAAATATATAGAGAGAGACAGATAGATATAGTGATGAAAAAGTGGATGGTTTATTCACCCATCTAGCAGCAACGTTTCAGCTCTCTCATTGGAGCCTTTCTCTTTGTCAGCTAGACGTGAGAGAGCTGAAACGTTGCTGCTAGATGGGTGAATAAACCGTCCACCTTTTCATCACTAATCTGGAGTGCTGCCTTTTTTCTTCTTTATGCATTTAGGACTTTGGTCTCAGCCGCCCACAAGGAATTGCACCCGCATTTAATGTGTGCTGCTTTTTTCTTTTCTTTTTCTATAGATAGATATAGACAGATAGATATAGATATATATATAGACAGACAGATGGATATAGATAGATAGATAGATATAGATATATATATATATATATATATATATATATATATATATATAGATAGCTAGATAGATAGATACTGTAGATAGATAGATAGCTAGTTAGATAGATACTGTAGATAGATAGATAGATAGATAGATAGATAGATACTGTAGATAGATACTGTAGATAGATAATAGATAGATAGATAGATAGATACTGTAGATAGATACTGTAGATAGATAATAGATAGATAGATAGATAGATAGATACTGTAGATAGATAGATAGATAGATAGATAGATAGATAGATAGATAGATACTGTAGATAGATAGATAGATAGATAGATAGATAGATAGATACTGTAGATAGATAGATAGATAACATATAGATAGATAGATAGATAGCTAGATAGATAGATAGATAGATACTGTAGATAGATAGATAGATAGATAGATAGATAGATAGATAGATAGATAGATAGATAGATAGATAGATAGATAGATAGATACTGTAGATAGATAGATAGATAACATATAGATAGATAGATAGATAGCTAGATAGATAGATAGATAGATAGATAGATAGATAAACAGATGGATATAGATAGATAATATATAGATATATATATAGATAGATAGATAGATAGATAGATAGATAGATAGATAGTAGGTAGGTAGATAGATAGATAGTAGGTAGATAGATAGATAGATAGATAGATAGATAGATAGATAGATAGATAGATAGATATAGAAAAAAAGATTATAGATAGATGGATAGACAGATAGATTTTATATATATATATATATATATATATATATAGATAAACAGATGGATATAGATAGATAGATAGATAGATAATATATAGATAGATAGATAGATAGATAACATATAGATAGATAGATAGATATAGATAATAGATTATCGATAGATAGATAGACAGATAGATCATATATATAGATAGATAGATAGATAAACAGATGGATATAGATAGATTATTGATAAATAGCCACATACTGCAGATAGATAGCATACAGTACATATGACCGAGTGATTGCCCCTGCACTGGGCAGTAAGGATGGGTTCCTATCATGCTTCATGCCTCCGTTTGACGTACACGTTAGAAAATAAAAGGATACAAAAACGCAGCACACCACGTTCTTGTATCCTGCACAGTCAGGTAAGAAAAAAGTATCCGTTTTTTTTTTACAATGGAATTCTATGGGGAACGGAGGATGCCACTGCATGGCATCAGTCTGAGTCATCCTTTTAGCATATATATGTTTTTGTATACATTAAATGGGGGGAAAAACCTGTTGTGAACCCCCTTCTAAGAGATCTTGTTCTTGCCCTGGCACCTGGGATGAACTGTCACAATGGACACAACCCATGCACAGGAGCGGTGCTGCATCTGGATAAATAAACTAATCCCTTTTGCTAATCCAGGATAACCTCTTTAAATTCCAGGACATTTCTGTTAAACAGCCATATGCTAAATCAACGTTCATATAAATATTTCTCCAGTTTCAAGATTTCCCAGACAATAAATGGTCTCTGTTATGTGCAGAGTAATGTTTTAGCCTTAGAGCAACTATAGCACAAGCCTCTTAAAGGGGTTGTTGGGTGTAGAAAAAGCATCTTCAGATAACCTAGTGAATTCTGAGTTAGGGCTTGTTCACACGACTGTATGGCTTTTTCAGTGTTTTGTGGGCCGTTTTGAACGGATCAGTTTTTCCGTTTTTTGTTTCAGTAGTGTTTCTGGCTCCGTTCCGTTTTTCCATTCCGTTTTTGCATATACAGTTTACAGTAATTACATAGAAAAAATTGGGCCGGGCATAAAATTTTGAATAGATGGTTCCGCAAAAACAGAATGGATACGGAAGACATACGGAGTACATTCCATATGTGTTCCTTTTTTTTTGTGGACCCATTGACTTGAATGGAGCCACGGAACGTGATTTGCGGGCAATAATAGGACATGGTCTATCTTTGAACGGAACGGAAAAACGGAAATATGTAAACAGAATGCATACGGAGTACATTCAGTTGTTTTTTTGCAGAACCATTAAAATGAATGGTTACGTATACGGAGCTAAAAAAACGGCCCCTATAGGGAACGCAAAAACGTTTGTGTGAACGAGCCCTCAATAGATGAGGTTAGCAGCCTTAATGTATTACCAATAGTGAAGAAGATCATCTCATCCTTAGCATATCCACGCATTACAAAGACAGTACATTAATTTAAAGAGGACCTGTCACCTCTCCTGACATGTCTGTTTTAATAGCTACATGCATCCCCATGTAATAACAATTCTGGAGCATCTATTCTTATGTCTGTATGTTGTGCAATTCCTTTATTATTCCTACTAAAAGTTATGAAGGGTACAGAGGGGAGGTAACCAGTTGGGGGGGGGGTTGTCCCTGCACATTCTGCCTCTATCCAATCAGTGCTGCCATTTTCAGACTGTGCAGGTACACACCCCCAACTGGTTACCTCCCCTCTGTACCCTTACTGCAGACTGCTAGCAATTCATTCAGAACTTATGGTAGAAATAATAAAGGAACGGCACAACATGGAGCCGTAAGAATAGAGGCTCCAGAATTGTTATTACATGGGGAATGCATGAAGCTATTAAAACAGGCATGTCAGGAGAGGTGACAGGTCCTCTTTAAATGGGTTTTCCTAGAATAGACATTTATCGCCAAGGATAGGTGTTAAAGGTGTTGTCTCGGTTTAGCAAATGGCATTTATCATGTAGAGGAATTTAATACAAGGCACTTCCTAATGTATTGTGATTAAACATATTGCCTCCTTTGCTGGCCAGATTAATTTTTCTGTCACATTATACACTTCTCATTTCCATGGTTACGACCACCCTGCAATCTATCAGTGGTAGCCGTGCTTGTAAACTATACAAAAAGGTGCCGGCCTCTCTAGTGGCGGGAGTGTGCATAGGCCGGCGCTTTTTCCTATAACCATAGAAATGAGAAATGTATAATGTGATGGAAAAATGAATCAAGCCGGCAAAGGGAGCAATATGGACAATCACAATACATTAGTGTCTTGTATTAACTTTATCTACATGATAAATGCCATTTGCTGACGTGAGACAACCCCTTTAAGTGTTTGATTGCTGGTATTCCCTCTGATCACGAGAATGGAGGTCCTGTGCCTCAATTTCTTCTCACTACATGACCGCAGTGAGAAGAAGTTTGACTTTAGCAGTGGTCAAGCATGCATGCTACTCAAAGTCTATGGGACTGACAGAGATAGCTGAGAGCTGTATTACCTGTGCACTCTTTTGGTAAACTGTGGGGATCCTAATAGTGGGGCCCCAGACATAACACACTTATCTCCTAACCTATAGAATAATTGCTTATTCTGGAAAAAATCCTTTAAAAGTCAAGGCTGGCCATATACTGTATATTAGACAGCTGTCTCTTTCGGGCCCCCCATACAAATGTTTGCTCGGCCAAGCAGTCACGTTTCTGAATGTGGAGAAGGGAGTAAGTCATTGCCAGACACTTTTGCCCAATTCTTATTTCCCCGACATCACGCGAGAAATCAGGAGGCCCCTAAACACATAAGATGTTCAGGCAGTCCCACCAAAAATGTAAATTTATTTTCTCCATTCAAGCACTTAAAGGGATTGCCCCACGAAAAATATTCAACAGGAAGCCTAAACTTCAAATTTCAGATTGAAGGCCACTCTTGATACCTGTTTGTGTCTAGGGGTTACTACATCAAAATGATAATGCGGGTGCGTAATGTAATAGATTTGCATCTAGTGTATACATCTGTCCCACATTTTAGATTTGCATTGTAATCTGGTCTCATGGCTCAGTCTCAGACTATTTGGAATTCAAGCCTGATAAAAAGTATTTCCAGACTATTACATTTTAGACAAAAATAATTTTATTACCGTATTTTTCGCCCTTATAAGACGCACCTAGGTTTTTGAGGAGGAAAATAAGAAAATAAAAAATTTGAACCAAAAGGTGTGCTTTTGGTGGGTTTTGAACTAATGGTGGTCTGTGGATGACACTATTATGGGGGATCTGTTGAGGACACTGTTATGGGGGATCTGTGTGTGACACTGTTATGGGGGATCTGTGGGTGACACTGTTATGGGGGATCTGTGGGTGACACTGTTATGGGGGATCTGTAGGTGACACTGTTATGGGGGATCTGTGGGTGACACTGTTATGGGGGATCTGTGGGTGACACTGTTATGGGGATCTGTGGGTGACACTGTTATGGGGGATCTGTGGGTGACACTGTTATGGGGGATTTCTGGATGGCTCTTATTGGGGTCTCTGGATGGCACTGTTATGGGGATCTGTGGATGACACTGTTATGGGGGGATCTGTGGATGACACATATATAGCATCTTATGCTATGTGTCATCCACAGATCCCCCCCCATAATAGTGTCCCTGCGGTGTGAATGACCCCCAATACAGGGGAAAAAATGCAGCATTCGCCCCATAAGAAAAATACGGGCAAAAAATACGGTATTTTTAAATATGAAATATATATTATATCCTCTTTACATGGATTTGGCATGGACCATTCATTGTACAAGCAAGAATGTAGTCTGTAACTTTAAGTAACTAACTACATTTTTTAAACTGCTCTCACAATACATTCAGAAAGTCTTCAGACCCATTCAACTTTTTTTTTACTTTTCATTTCATTTCAAATTTCATTTCATTTCATTTCAAATCAAGTTTTCCCCGATCATTTGGCACTCAATACTCCATAAAGAGAAAGTGAAAACAGAATTTTAGAAACTTTTGCAAGTTTATAAAGAAATAAAAATGTTGCAGGAATATAAGTATTCATATCCTTCCCTGCTATGACATTTTAAATTTAGCCTCCCATTCCTCTTGATCATCTTCAAAATGTATTGACACCTTGGAGTCCATCTGTGGTAAATTCAGTTAATTGAACATGATTTGGAAAGACATACTACTGTCTATATAAGATCTCACTGCTGACAATGCATAGAGCAAAAACCAAGCCATGAAGAGGAAAGAACTGCCTGTAGAGCTCAGAGACACGATCTTGTGAAAGCACAGTACTAAACTGTACAAAAAAATTTTGCTGCCCTGAATGCCCCCAGTGGCCTCCATAATACCTAAATGGAAGAGGTTTGGAACAACCAAGGCTCTTCCTAGAGTTAGGTACCCGACCAACAAAGGTGACCAAGAACCCAATGGTCACTCTGACAGAGCTCCAAAGATCCTGTGTACAGATGGGAGAAAGTTCCAGAAGGTCAACCATCACTCCAGCATCCCACCAATCTTTATGCTTTGTGGCAGAAAGAAAGAAGCCTCTTATCAAGCCCAGATTGAATTTTTTGGCCTCCATTCTAAGCATGTAATTTGGAGGAAACCAGGCACTGCCCAATATTATCCCTACAGTGAACCATGGTGGTGACAGCATCATGCTATGGGGGTGTTTTTTTTTTAGCTCTAGAACAAGGAAACTGTTCAGGGTTGAAGGAAAGCTTCATGGAGAAAAGTCCAAAGATATTCTTAATAAAAATCTTATGCAGAGTGCTCTGGACCTCAGATTGGGCCAAAGGTTCCTTCCAACAAGACAGTGACTCTAAGCACACAGCTAAGACAACAAAGAAGTGGGTTATGGAGAACATTGTGAACGTCCTTAAGTGGCCCAGTCAGAACCATGACTATAACCCAATCAAACATCTCTGGAGAGAACAGAAAATGGCTGTCCACTGATGGTCTCTATGTAACCTGAATGAGCTTAAGAGGATCTGCAAGGAAGAATGGCATAAAATGCCCAAATGCAGGTGTGCAAATCCTGTAGCCAAAGGTGCTTCAACTAAGTACTGAATAAAGAGTCTGAACAGTGGCGTACTAAGGGGGGGGGGGGGGGGGGGATGGTGCCGGCTCTCAGGGGGTGCCAGAAGCAATGAGCGCTTCCATCAATACAGATGGAAGCGCTCATTGCTGGAGCGCTGGGAGCTGCAGTCCTGTCACTCACCGCTCAGCTCCCAGCGCTCCTCCCCTCCTTCAGGCCGGCGGCGCTCTGAATGGTGAAGCAGGAAGACTTCTCCCCGCTCCATAATTCAGCCTGCAGACACAGATTGCGCTGCCGGCCTGTGTGGGCGGAGCCTGCAGCCTGCAAATCTGCATAAGACCATAAGACCCGCCCACACAGTGCTGCAGAGCTATCTGTGCCTGCAGGGAAGAGAAGTATGTGAGCTTCAGGAACGGGACAAGGTGAGCAGCTACTGTGTTGTTTTTTTTTGTTTTTTTTTTATACAGAGGGGGCACAGAGGACTTTATTACTATGAAGGGGGCACAGAGGGTTTTATTACTATGGAGGGGGCACAGAGAGCATTACTATTATGGAGGGGGCACAGAGGGCATTACTACAATGAAGGAGGCACAGAGGGCATTATTACTGTGAAGGGGGCACAAAGGGAATTATTACTGTGAAGGGGGCACAGTGGGCATTATTACTGTGAAGGGGGCACAGTGGGCATTATTACTGTGAAGGGGGCACAGTGGGCATTATTACTGTGAAGGGGCACAGAGGGCATTATTACTGTGAAGGGGCACAGTGAACATTATTACTGTGAAGGGTTCACAATGGGGATTTCTACTATGGAGGTGGCACAGAGGGTATTACTAGCACAGTGGGCATTATTACTATGAAGGGGACACAATGGGGAATATTACTATGAAGGGGGCACAATGGGGATTATTACTGTGAAAGGGGCACAATGGGGCTTATTACTGTGAAGGGGGCAGAAAGAAGGCAGTACAACTGTGAAAGGGGCACAGAGAAGGCATAACTACTGTGAGGGGGCACAATGTAGGCATAACTACTGTGAAAGGGCACAATGTGGGCTTAACTACTGTGAGGGGGCACACATCTGTACAAAACTACTGTGAAGGTTGTACAATGAGGGCAATACTACTGTGAGGGGGTACAATTTTTTTTAAGTATTGGGGGGTGGGGGCAGAGAAAGGCACTGGGTCTGAATACAAGATTTTAGTTTTTCTTCTTCAATAAATTAACAAAGATTTCTAACATTTTGTTTTCACTTTGTCATTATGGGGTACTGAATACAGAATGATGGTGAAAAACTAGAATATTATTTTTGCACAAGGCTGCACTAGAACGAAATGTGAAAAAAGTGAAAGGGTCTGCAGACTTTCCGAATGCATTGTATGAATAGGGCCTTGTGCACATGGTATAGCCATGTGCACGGAACTTGTGCATCTTCAATAAACACTCCTCTCATATGGTACTATAATATGGAGATGTTTTTCCCTCGAATCAATGCTGCTAGCTGAGATTGAGCAGTCAATTGTCAGACAGATCATCACTGACAAGCGTTTGTAGGAATGCTTGTTAGCGATGATCTGCCTGTGTAAGTGTGCCGCCGATTACCCATCGTTCATTAGTCAATTGCAAACTTTAAGCAGGCTTAAAAATCATCACTTGTCGGTGGCAGATGGTACTGTCTAATCACGGTCTGCTGCCAGCAAATAATTATTCTGTATAAGGACGAGCGATGGCATTAGTGATTGCTCCTCTCCATACTGGGGAGGAGATCACTGCATGTAATAGCAGCGGTCTCCTTCACTAACGAGCAGGCGACTGCCGGGAAGGAACGCTTCGTTCTTGACAATCACCTACAAATCTGTTAATGTAACACAGCCTTTACAATATGGGCTCCAAAGACTTGAGATGTAGCCATGTGCACAAACTCTTACAAGTAAAATAATCCGAGGATGACAACGGTATTTCTAAAATGCTATTAATCCATTTGTAGCATTTTCCTTGTAAACCCCACCATTTTAAGTAAGTATATTTACATCTGCTTAATTCTTTGCTATTTAGGCTATTTGTTTTTTTCCCACAATACGGGATCCAGCCAGGAAAACCAACAGTCATTATAAGTCCTGTGTGTTTGGTAGGAGATCAGCATCAATTAGGAAACAACTGTAACAACAAGCCCGGAACTGTTACTCCCCTTTGGTGTGTCCAAATAGTGGTCTCAAAGTCTGCAAACACCTGGCCAAGAAAAAGAGGCTCTTACCGAACAGGAAATGAGTGGGATTCAGAGACACTATTATGCGGCACACAGCAGACAGCTGGGAGCACCTCCTTGAGACATCCATGGCTGGGTTGCCAAGAAAAATGGCAGAGGATGTTTACTTTTGGTATCTCTATATTTATGCCTTCCTGGAAGATGTTTTAAGTTGCCTTAGAAAGTTATGTCAAATGGTTAACTTCTTTTATAATGTTTGCATTCAACTCCATGCATGCAATCTATAAACATTCTTAAAGATCACATTGCTATAGCCCTTCCTGGTAACAAATGCCCCATGTAACCTGCTTGTAATCATTCATTTATCCCGGCCACTTAGAAAGCAGATGTATGAAACCATGTCAAAACAGGTCTACAGATTCCTTTACCGTTTCATGCAATGCACATTAAAAACATAAAGGACAACACCGGTGTCAGCTGAATCTATGAGTAACATATTGTAAGGAAAGGACAAGTACCGGTAGCTTCTTCTCCCGTAAACTTTGGTTATAAAAGTTTACGATATTAAAAACTGTGCTTCTGTAGTGAATTTGGGGATATATTAGCAACAGATGACTGGTTTAATGGAATGTTCTAATGACTTTAAGTGTTATCAATTATCTGCTAAATCAACAATCAGCTCTCGAGGCTAAAAATCATTTGTCTTAATTACAAGGTATTTGTGAAAACCTGAACAAACGCATCACAGGGATCTGGGGTCTCAACTGAACTGTGAAAATCCTAAATAGTTCATTATTAAGGGCAAAAACAGATAATGCGGAGGATTGCCACATAGAAAAATAGTAAAATAAAGCAGTAATTATCAATTTCCTGAATAGGCTCTTATTTTAAAAGACATTTAATACCAGTCATATGGACATTCATCAAGGCTTTACTTTTGTGATGTGAATCCTGACATAGAGGAACTTTACTCCAACTGTATCTATGACCATATCCATATCAGTACAACCCCAAAAACTGTGCACTGCCCCCCAAACCCAAAAACATACTGATGAAGGTTAACTGGTTTCCAATACATTCCCCTAGTGTATATGTAATAGAAAAATTAGTCTGTCTTCCATTATGGAAGTTATTACAATTTGTCTGTTTTGGTGCTACTGTATATGGCAACAGGAAAGCAAGGCTGACTATAAGACTAGCCACATACATTTGATAGTTATCAGCCGAATGCCCTCCCACCACCGCCACCACTCCTTTGGCAGACACTTCTGGCAGAGGCTAATCTCCCCAGGAAAAAAAGGATCAGGCATTTGAAATCTAACATGCCTGATCCTTATCTCCTAAGACATCTGCCACTGGGCGGGAGTCAGGAGGCTTCGATGCACATTAGATGGTCAACCAAAATTGCCAGGTTTTCCCAAAATCTATCTAAACTGTAAGGCTGCTTAATGCCTTCCTGCATAATTCTAGGTGAAAGCAGGTGACCCACTGACCGAGTCCATCAGGTCTGTTCCTATACCCATGCCTGTAGCAATATTGAACCATAGGAGTCATCCCATGTCTAATATGACATTCCAGAGGTTAGAAATTTCAATAGCAGTCAATGTAGAAAATGACTGATCCATGCTACATATACAGAACATCTAGATAAATTATGTATATCTGAGAGTTGATCAGTTGGGTTGAACATTGCTTTTAGGCTACTTTCACACTTGCGACAGAGTGATCCGGCAAGCAGTTCCGTCGCCGGCAAAACGTATGCCAACTGATGGCATTTGTAAGACTGATCAGGATCCTGATCAGTCTTAAAAATGCCTGATCATTTAGAAAAATGCATTGAAATGCCAGCCCCGTCTTTTCGGTGTCATCCGGCAAAACGGATCCGGCATTTATTTTTTTCACCTTTTTTTCGGTCTGGCATTCAGGCAAGTCTTCAGTTTTTTGGGCTGGAGATAAAACTGCAGCATGCTGCAGTTTTATCTTTTGCCTGATCAGTCAAAAAAACTGATCTGAAGACATCCTGATGCATCCTGAACGGATTGCTCTCCATTCAGAATGCATGGGGATATACCTGATCAGTTCTTTTCCGGCATTGAGCACTTCTGACGGAACTCAGTGCCGGAAAAGAAAAACGCAAGTGTGAAAGTACCCTTATCAGTACATATATGCATGAATGGCCTGACTAGGAGCGTTAGAAGTAAAAACAGACAAATGCTCATATCAATGAAAAGATGCATTTAGGGGCCACTACACATTTCACACCCTATCAAAACTTAATTTTATATCTTTGAAAATTCATCCTCTACTTGCAAAATTCTGACTTTATTTCTATTTAACACATAAAAGAATATAAACTGAAGTTCTCATGATCTCTTGCTGTTATTATATTGTATAATTAAATCAACTGTATCAGAGTAATACTCTATAAAGGCTGCTAACCTCTCCCAATGTAGTATTACACAAGGACAACTGAAATTAATGGGTGACATTGTCATATATAGTCTTGTTGAATCCACCAAAGCTGGAGCTACTTTTGGTTGGGGGCTTTCTAATCTGGCTCTAAGATTGGGGACCTAAACAGAAGACCCCATTTATAAATTCCATAACCAAACTCTTTAAAAGTATAGCTTAATTTTGGACCCAATTTATGGGAGTTTTCCACGTTCAGGACATTGATGGCCTATCTCCAGGACAGGCCATTAATATCAGATTGGTAGGGGTCTGACCCCTACAGAACAGCTGTTTGAAGGGCCCATGGCACTCTTGAATGGGATGAACCTTCAATATCCTATACCACTACTACTATGTAGGCATTGTGCAGGTAGACAGCCCCATCTAAACTATGAAGAGCCAAGATGTAAGTGCTCTGGCCCAGTCAAACAACCAATAGCCAAGTTGCCGAAAGTTAGACCCCTACCAAACTGATATTGATGGCCTATCCTAAGGATAGCCCATCTATTTCCTGAGCCCAGAAAACCCTCTTAAGGAATGTATACTGTAATTACTGCCATAATATTACAAAAACTCTGGCATAATTAAATAGTCCAATCATGGTAACAACATGTATTCACTGCTTTCTGGAAACACACCAGAACTTCTAAATTAAAACGTGATTTAAACAGACCTAACTTGGTCTAAATCTAGTGTATACTGGAGGTTGTTGGGAATGAAAGACTTGCTATGTTATAATTTACTGTTTATAGCCTTCTTTCAGCACATCAGTCTGAAGACTTCAGTTCAAAGCTTTCAAGGATGTTTAAGAGACTGGGAAATAGTAGAACGTTTGGATATTTCAAAGGATAGCATTATTTTGGTGTACATCACAGGGCCTGCCCTCAATCTTAATCTAAAAAGGTCATCTATTGAAATAAACGTCATAGCAATTATATCACAGAACAAAGAGACGGAATCATTTATAGAAGGGATAACTAGAGTACAAGCAGAGAAGGTATTTACCTTTGACATCCTCATAAAATGAATTAATAATTAGTACAAAATAATATTAATCCCAATAGATTTGATAATGATAATGTTATAGACATTTAGCAATGGAAGAAATGCATCTGATATGTGTTATGCCTTAGAGCGGTTGCATGTAATTAAAAATATGTCTAGTCGCTGTATCATTTAATAAAATGTATCTGTACCTGTTCTTTCATCCTTTAACTGCCTCCTAAGCTGTGATAGGAAGAGCACGGGCACGCCTCCTGAACTGTGATAGGAAGAGCATGGGCACGCCTCCTGAACTTTGATAGGAAGAGCATGGACACTCCCCTGAGCTGTGATAGGGAGAGCATGGAAATGCCCCCTGATCTGCGATAGGGAGAGCATAGACACGCCTCCTGAGCTGTGATAGGAGGAGCATGGACACGCCTCCTGTGCTGTGATAGGAAGAGCATGGACACGCCCCTGAGCTGCAGCAGAAAAGACACTCCCCCTGAGCTGTCAGCTTGATATAAATCTAGCAGAGCAATGAATGGGGAGATCTCTGGATCCATGTGAGGTACAGGGCTGGGTCTAGCTTTGTTAGAAAGAGATTGTCTGATTTGCAGTTTTTACAGTAATAATGGGATAACCCCTTTAAGCAGGGTCTGAGAGGTCCATGGATGACTCACATATTTAAAGGGCGCCTATCACCTCCAAAATCAATTTCAAAGCATGCTCCCACATAGGGTAGGTGCCCAGAAACATAATCATGTCTTTCTTGAAAAAAAAAAAACTTATTTTTATTTTCCATATCTACAAATAACATTTTTTGGTACATCATGGACATCATGGACGGACTCCTTCATTGGATACATCTATCTTCCCCTGCATCATCTACCAGCTTTGAAATCTCAGGGACTGTCAAACATACAAAAAAGTGCTGGTGCTGGGAGGCTTTGCCAATGGAGAAATATACTGTATAACTAGCCAGAGCAAAATATAAAGGGAACCTGTCACATTGAACATGAACTATATTTCTAGCTTGCAGGCATCATACTGTAGAGCAGGAGGAGCTGAGCAGATTGATATATAGTTTTGTGGGAAAAGATTCAGTAAAACTTGTACTTCATTCATAAATTTCTGCTCATTCTGGGCTTTGGTGTCAAAGAAATTGGTAATTGACAGCCTTCCCCCTACATGTTTCTGGTACCCTAAGGGCTCATGCATATGACAGCGCCTTGTTTTGCGGTCCGCAAATTGCAGATCCGCAAAACACGAATGCCGGCCGAGTGCGTTCCACAATTTGTGGAACAGAATGGGCAACCCATGATAGAAATGCCTATTCTGGTCCGCAAAACGGTCAAGAATAGGACATGTTCTATTATTCCTACGGAACGGAGGAATGGATGCGGACTGCACATGGAGTGCGGTCCTCATCTTTTGCGGCCCTATTGAAGTGAATTGGTCTGCATCCGAGCCGCAAAACATGCGGCTGGGATGCGGACCGAAACAACGGTCGTGTGCATCAACTCTTAGTATTACAAAGGTATTTTGAGGCTCTTGGGTCCCAATTTCAAAATATCTCATAGGATCCCCAATTTCCATGTGCTATTTATAATATTGGGGTGTTCTTATATGCTACCTCTGCACCCAATAAATTTACAAGGTTCTCATCGAAACAAACCCTTTAATAAAAAAATGACGCTAGATCTAATGAGTGGCTGATTGCAGTAGATTTAATGCTCATTTGGTACCCCACTCTATGATGTCCATATGCCATAGCACAGCATATGGAAAAGTGTCTTCATAAGACAACCCATTCTTTATGTAAATGAGGGCACTGAACGTCTAGCCCTATGGTGCACTTTAGTTCCTCAGCTTTCCGGTGCTGACCACACACCCCTGAAACCCTCATTTCCATACATAATAACAGTCTTATTTTTTTTTGGTCAGAACACTCCAAGCAATTTTCACAAGACAGGTAGCAGTTTAATCGGTAGGACAGTGTGCATGGTTTAATAGGGTTGATCCCTCTGACAGGTGCTCTTTAATCACATCCATAGTTTCCTAACAGGTTAAAAAATGATGAATACACTTGCAGAACTAAGCTTTCGGTATAAAGTCCTTTCCCATAAGCCGACTCCCTATATTTCTAGTGCAACACAGTTAAGTCACGAGAAGGGCAAAATGAAGTATTAAGAATCTTAGTGCTTCACATAGAAAGTTAATGAACAGTCAACAGTAAAGCATTGTTCTCCCCAAATGTACAGAATACCAGTGGGGTTAACTGGTTATGCCTCAGATTATTCAGGCCTGCAGGGGTCAATCATTAGTATGCTGCAGAGGAGACTGGAGCAGGCATGTGGGATTCCGCAGCTATCACGCTGCAGTACAATGAACCATACAGAAGGAATTATAGAAGTAACCTCTGAGTTATGTGAGAGAAAGTAAATCACAAATCATGGCCGAGTACAGATATTAAGTACACTGGTTTATCAAAACTCGCCCATAGCAACCAATCAGATTCCACCTTTCATTTTCCAAAAGAGCTCTGAAAAATAAAAGATGGAATCTGATTGGTTGCTATGGGCAACTAAGCCAGTTTCCCTTTACACTAGTTTTGATAACATTTCCCCCATTATTTCCTGGCTAATGTCATAATTACACTCAAGTGGCAGCGATCATTAGACTCGCTGCACTTAAAAGTTATTTTTTATATAACCTTTCCTTACTGAAATGTCATTTGAGCAATTCCTGTATCAGCTAGTGTATTATTCTTCATGTACAGTAGTTCCTGTGCTTTTGGACCATACAGGGAGTGTCTGCACAATGTCTGTCTGGTGTGCACAGAAGCAGAATTATACTTATACTAGACATTAAGCCCGTTACAATAACGGGTGCTAGAACAGTAGTGCATAAACATTAGTAGGAGCAGTGTATATTAAATGGCAAGGGGATGGCTGGCACTGACTAGTGGGGCTGAGACTGCTGGCAGTGACTGGTGGCTGCGACTGCTGGCACTGTGACTGGTGGCTGTGGCACTGACTGATGGCTGAGACAGCTGACACTGACTGGTGGCTGAGACTGCTGGCAGCAACTGGAGGCTGAGACTGCTGGCAGCGGCTGCTGTCTGTGACTGAGAATGCTGGGACTCCGCAGCTCTGTGATGTACGGACAGTAATGACGGCGCTCCAACTTGGAGAGCACACCATAACCTGGTGATAATTGGCTGACGCGCAAGTGTGGGCAGCGTGTGATGATTGCTCGGCGTGCAGCGCATGCACAGTTAAAGGATGGCGCTCCGTGTGATGATTGGTCGGCGCGTTGGTGTGGGCAGTGCAGTTGCGTGTGGGGCGGCGGTGATTGGGCAGCACGCTGGTGTGGGCAGCGCGTGGAGCGCCGTGTGCTGATTGGTTGGCGCACCGCACATGCACAGTTTAATTATCGGCAATCGGCACACACGCACGGACACGGAACACGCACACAGGGCTTTTATTATTATGGATGATGGGGGCTGGAGTGTAATATGTGTATAATGATGGGGGTTGGAGTATAATATGTATATAATAAGGGGGGTGTAATATTTATATAATGATGAGGGCTGTAGTGTAATGATGGGGGTTGGAGTGTAATATGTATACAATGATGGGGTTTGGAGTGTAATACATGTGTAATGCTGTGAACAGTCTCCGGTATTGTACATCGATATAAAGTTGTCCGGTGAAGGATATGCTGTGTCAGGCGGCGGTTGCAGGGCCCGAATCCTGGGGTGTGAGGCAGCTGCAGAGGAAGCCGGAGAGGGAGGAGGCACGGCGGAGCTGGGCACAGCAGCGGGCCGGCGCGCAGTTGTGGGCGGCGTGTGGAGCGCCGTGTCCTGATTGATCGCTATGCATGCCCAGTGCAAAAATCGCCACACACACAGGGACACAGCGCACACACAGGGCTTTTATTATGTAGGATAGGCCAGCACTACAGAGAACCAATGTGCCACACAGTGCCAGCTACACCACATCATCACAGTATGCCAGTACCTGCAGGGAGGATAGTGGCCCCGCACTGACCGCATCCTCTCAGGACCTGACAACTGCAAACTACTACTGTGTAAGACACAGTACTCAGGAGTACTACTACAACGGAGCCAAATACTGACACACGTGGGTGGTATTATGGCAGTATGCTATGTATATAGTGCCTCCTCCTCCCCCTCTGGCTTCCTTTGCAGCTGCCCTACACCCCAGGATCAGGCGTCTCCATGCTTTGTCCCCGGCGCTGGGTGACAGTGGCAGCGGAGAGAGAGCATCAGTGAGGCGGCACACACTACAGGAGAGGCTGCAGAAGGGAGGAGGCGCCGAGAGGAAGGAAGGGGAAATGCTGCGCTCATCACTGGCAGTCCGCTCATTAGAGTGTGGTGCATTCATCCTTCCTCGCCATCACCCTGGTGCTAAGGTAAAGTTTCCTGCCAGAGGTGTGTCCACCAGTGAGAAGAATAGGGGTGCCCAGGGTTAGGAGCCTCATAGAGCGGAGCCGGCACCGGGCGAAGGAGACACCAGTGAGGTCCAGCGAACACATCACTGATGCTATCTCCGCCGCCACTGTCACCCAGCGCCGGGGACAAAGCATGGAGCCGGCCATCCGCCTCGCTCCCCCTCCACCAGCCGTGTGTGTGGTGGGGCACCTGCAGAGTCCTGATCATGGGGCGACAATGGAATAGACAGCTTTGGCCATTGGTGCAGGTATCATCATGGGTGCATATACAATTGGATGGGGTAAATATTGGCACCTGGATATCCAAGACGCTGCAGCAGGCGGCAGTTACAGGGCCCAGATCCCGGGGTGTGAGGTGGCTGCAGTGGGGGAGGAGGAGGCATGGCGGAGCTGGGAACAGCAGCAGTGCGGCCACGTGTGGAGCGCTTTGTCCCGATTGGTCGCCAAGCCGCGCATGCCTAGTGTGCACTGGTGACACACACACGAACACTGCACACTGACACTGCGCTTTTATTATATAGGATTTCCATGCACAAGTGTCTTGACATCTTTTATTTTTATTCTATAACTTCAATAGACTTAAAGGGGTTGTCCAGTTTTTACTGATTACCTATCCTAAGGATAGGACATCATTAGCTGATTGGCATGGGTCAGACACCCAGCAACCCTGCCAATCAGCTGCTCTACAGTCGTGGCCAAAAGTTTTGAGAATTACATAAATATTGGAAATTGGAAAAGTTGCTGCTTAAGTTTTTATAATAGCAATTTGCATATACTCCAGAATGTTATGAAGAGTGATCAGATGAATTGCATAGTCCTTCTTTGCCATGAAAATTAACTTAATCCCAAAAAAAACTTTCCACTGCATTTCATTGCTGTCATTAAAGGACCTGCTGAGATCATTTCAGTAATCGTCTTGTTAACTCAGGTGAAAATGTTGACGAGCACAAGGCTGGAGATCATTATGTCAGGCTGATTGGGTTAAAATGGCAGACTTGACATGTTAAAAGGAGGGTGATGCTTGAAATCATTGTTCTTCCATTGTTAACCATGGTGACCTGCAAAGAAACGCGTGCAGCCATCATTGCGTTGCATAAAAATGGCTTCACAGGCAAGGATATTGTGGCTACTAAGATTGCACCTCAATCAACAATTTATAGGATCATCAAGAACTTCAAGGAAAGAGGTTCAATTCTTGTTAAGAAGGCTTTAGGGCGTCCAAGAAAGTCCAGCAAGCGCCAGGATCGTCTCCTAAAGAGGATTCAACTGCGGGATTGGAGTGCCACCAGTGCAGAGCTTGCTCAGGAATGGCAGCAGGCAGGTGTGAGCGCATCTGCACGCACAGTGAGGCGAAGACTTTTGGAAGATGGCCTGGTGTCAAGAAGGCCAGCAAAGAAGCCACTTCTCTCCAAAAAAAAACATCAGGGACAGATTGATCTTCTGCAGAAAGTATGGTGAATGGACTGCTGAGGACTGGGGCAAAGTCATATTCTCCGATGAAGCCTCTTTCCGATTGTTTGGGGCATCTGGAAAAAGGCTTGTCTGGAGAAGAAAAGGTGAGCGCTACCATCAGTCCTGTGTCATGCCAACAGTAAAGCATCCTGAGACCATTCATGTGTGGGGTTGCTTCTCATCCAAGGGAGTGGGCTCACTCACAATTTTCCCAAAAACACAGCCATGAATAAAGAATGGTACCAAAACACCCTCCAACAGCAACTTCTTCCAACAATCCAACAACAGTTTGCTGAAGAACAATGCATTTTCCAGCACGATGGAGCACCGTGCCATAAGGCAAAAGTGATAACTAAGTGGCTCGGGGACCAAAACATTGACATTTTGAGTCAATGGCCTGGAAACTCCCCAGATCTTAATCCCATTGAGAACTTGTGCTCAATCCTCAAGAGGCGGGTGGACAAACAAAAACCCACTAATTCTGACAAACTCCAAGAAGTGATTATGAAAGAATGGGTTGCTATCAGTCAGGAATGGGCCCAGAAGTTGATTGAGAGCATGCCCAGTCGAATTGCATAGGTCCTGAAAAAGAAGGGCCAACACTGCAAATACTGACTCTTTGCATAAATGTCATGTAATTGTCGATAAAAGCCTTTGAAACGTATGAAGTGCGTGTAATTATATTTCACTACATCACAGAAACAACTGAAACAAAGATCTAAAAGCAGTTTAGCAGCAAACTTAGTGAAAACTAATATTTGTGTCATTCTCAAAACTTTTGGCCACGACTGTACACTTAAGGTATCCATAGCTTGTGGATCTGTTTTTTGTAGATTGAAATATAGACACATGCACATGATGCCTTAAGCACTACAAAAAAAAATATATACATGCGGTAGTCAACAAAAGTTATGTTACAGCAGTCGTTGTGGAACCATTGTGTCAACCAAAAATTTTACTTTGGGCGTTATCCTGGCAACCCCCTGGTTTTCACTCTTTAACCCCCTGAACAGGGATCTGGACTTTGTTGCAGGGAAAGTACCTTTGCAACTACCTCCTGGAATAGTCTGTGTGTGAGCTGACCCTCGGGGATCAGAGACAGCAGTGCAGAGCACCGAGGGGTCGGGCAAAACTGTACTCACAGTTGCCAGCAAATGAAGATTAGGGTGCATACGCTGGCCCTACAAGCAGAAGATGAGAGGTCTAGCCAGAAAAGCAGCAAGGGAGGGACAGAGCAAACCTAGCGGCCAGGTCTGCGAGAAGGGAACAGCGAGAGGCAGATCCGCTCTGCTGGGATACAGAAACCCAGGAGTGGTGAAAGAAGAGTGGTGGCCGTGGGCCATTGATGTGTCAAGATTAAATTCACACCCTATTATTCTATCACCATTTATATCAGTGATGGCGAACCTATGGCACGGGTGCCAGAGGTGGCACTCAGAGCTCTCTCTGTGGGCACCCGCACCCTGGAAAAAGTCTATGGTGTACCAATATGCCTTAGACTTTTCCTGCCATTCATCATCACTATGAATGGCACAGGCAGCACACTGAATGCAGGCAGGATATTATAGCTAAATGGTAAAGTAGATGGAAAATATACTATATTGGACTGTAGTATTCAGGTAAAATTGCAGTGTTGGCACTTTGCGATAAATAAGTGGGTTTAGGGTTGCAGTTTGGGCACTCGGTCTGTAAAAGGTTCACCATCCCTGATCTATATACTGTATAGGAGTGCGTAGGAAAAGGTTGATGTACATTTCCCAACAGACAGTAAGCACAACCTCATTATTCTTACATAAATCAGTATGTATAATGCAAAGAATTCAGAATATTGTAATGACAGCAGCTTTATCTCTTAGAAGAAGTCTGATACATGAGGGTTGTAAGACTCAACATTGGATATTATCATCCAGATATTTGGAGAAAGACTAAACATTTTGAATTTATCTAAACATCAGGACCGCAAATATTTTACCAGACTTCATGCAGGTCAGATGTCGTGGTGACATGACCATCTGCCAACAGCTTGCTTACCAAGAGATTTCTCTAAAATATTCCTTACTTTTCATATCCAAGCATATTTAATCTGGCCCCTTAAGTGATCAAAATTGGTATTTAAATAGTAATATTTCCTTAAAGCTATATTCTCAGGGTATGGCCACGCGGTGCGGCTGTGATGAGGTCATGATGCGGTTACCACATGCGTAGGGTGCGTTGTCCGCCACTGTTATTTGAAATGTGAATTTTCCTGGTTCTTCAGCTTTTTGATTAACTTTAAATAATGTCATCTCAGGTAAAACATATTCCTCAAGTAACTACTCAACTGTATATCTCATATAGTCAAGAGTCACAAGGAGAAGGACACGTCTTATGTGTGGTCAATCAGGTGCAGTCATCAAAACTTTAAAGTGCCAGGTCTATCTCAACCTATTTTGCTATTGACTTCTATTGGAAAATGGGATGCCGCATCATGACCTCATCACGACCGCACTGCGTGACCGTACCCTTATATGAAATATTTTATATGGATACTTTATCAAATTCCGCAAACAGTACAATCTAGTGCAAGTGAATAAAATTTTACATAATGCAATTTACATGCAGCAAAAAAGGAAGAAAATAAAATACTACAAAAATAAAAAAGAGGAGCAAAAGAAATATTTTACATAATACAATTTACATGCAGCAAAAGAAGAATAATAAGTGTGTGGGTTTTCCAATTTACAATATTCCAAATCTGTCACCAATTTATTCTGCACTGTATTGTGTATTTCACCCATCGTATTGTGAGTAATAAAATCTGTAGCAAACTCCATAATCTTCATATAAATTTGAACGTTAAAGGGTTCACAATTTTTTTCCATACAGTATGTCCTACTAGGGCAAGGGTGCACAACTTTTTCTGGGTGGGCGCCACATTGTCAGACTGAAGGAATCCCAAGGGCCAAAAACAAGGGCGTTGCTAGGTTAAAACATTTGGGGCCTGGGCCCCTGATGTTTTGTCCCAGGCCCGAATGTCCTGTCTGATCACTTCATGTAAGTGCAGCTCTTTACCGCCACTGACAAGCAGGAGGAACCATTCCTTCCTGATAATTGCCTGCTCAGTAGGTGTGTGTAAATGTGCCTTAACAGCCATGTAGTAGGGTTATCAGTCAGCCTTATCTTCTATCTATATAAACTAAAGATATTTCCTGAAAGGGGTTGTCCGAGTTATTTTTTTTATTCTTTCTATGTTTCTAACTAGGCAAATGTAACAGCTTTCCAATTCACTCCCTTTATCTCCAGTGGCTGGTTTCTCAGATTTCACTGAGGGTCATATGACCTGTGATGTCAGCTTCTCTTCCTGCTCTGATAATGTTGGTGCACAAGCCTGAGAGATCTGTACACAAGACGTCACTGTACTGGCCACGCCCCCCTGCACTGCCAGCTGCTGCTTATTGCTCTCTCCCAGGATTCTTAACCCCTTCAGCTGCACAGACTCAGGGATGAAGTGTTTACTGTGCAGCTGCAGGCAGTGAGGAGACACATGCTGGGCACAGGAGCTGAAAGAGAAGTTCTGCGGAGCATTGCAGGTAGGGGAAAGATCCTGTGTGTATTAGCAGTGTCATTGTACAGCTAGGACTTGTAGTTCTACACATACAACATGCTGCTGAGTCTCCCAGTAGGGAGACATGTCACTCAGGGCAGCACTTGTATTCACTCTCTTAGCAGTGTCATTATACAGCTGGGATTTGTAGTTCTACACATACAACATGCTGCTGCTGAGTCTCCCAGCAGGCAGACCTGGTATCTCAGGCAGTACTTGTATTCACTCCCTTAGCAGTGTCATTATACAGCTGGGACTTGTAGTCCTACACATACAACATGCTGCTGAGTCTCCCAGCAGGCAGACATGTCACTCAGGGCAGCTCTTGTATTCGCTCCCTTAGCAGTGTCATTATACAGCTGGGACTTGTAGTCCTACAGATACAACATGCTGCTGAGTCTCCCAGCAGGCAGACATGTCACTCAGGGCAGCTCTTGTATTCACTCCCTTAGCAGTGCAGGGGGAGGGGCAGAGATTGTTTTTATTGCAAGTAAACAAAGGGCCAGAAAACAACCAGGGAAATAAGGAAATAGATATTTTTTTGCCTAAAACTTGCTTAGCTTAGTTATATATTGCTGACCATCAGATTTACAGTGCTATATATTTTTTTTCAGAACTCAGACAACCCCTTTAAGAATGACATGTAGAAGAGTGCTGAAAACAATGGCAGTAGTAACAGTGATAATCACCATCATCGCCATGGAAGGAACACTAAACCTGAATCCAAAAAAAATAAACAGAACAGCAAACTGTAACATAATTTCCCTATTTTTCTAGCTCCTTTGCTGCTCCCTATATCACAATTGCACAATTGTACTTCCATTCTGCGGCTGCACAAAAAAGTTTCTATCACAGGACTGCAGAACGCACAGGGGCTGCTATCTCTGTTTTGCGAATCCGCAATTTGCAGACTGCAAAACACGTATGGCCGTCTGAATGGGCCCTTATCAATACTATAAAATTTGGATTCTTAACTTTAAAAGTTTTTAAAGATGCGGAAATGAATCGAATTCATTCACCGAAGTCTCACGCGACCTCGGGTGAAACAAAGTTTGGCTCCACAGAGCCAATACATTTTAATGCACTAAAATTGAAATTTTTGAATAAATCAACTTCAGATCAATGATCCGAAGCTCGATTAGCTCAAGACTAAACATAGCATGTGGAGCTGTAATAAAGGAGTGCGGCATACTAAATGTGCCTAAATAAATCCCCCTTCTAGCTGCCAAACTATGTCATGGTTAGTCATATTTGTCTGTCAGGGTCTTGGGAAAACTGGGTAGTTTGCACAAAGTAAAAGTAATAATAAGAGTGGCAATTTCACAGCAGGTTTTTTTTGTTTGTTTTTTCCTGTAATTCTTACACTTAAATTCTAAAAGATCTGACCACAAAGTAAATGCAAACAAAAACATCCAAAGCTCATCTAACTGTGTTATATTTGTTGCCTTGGAGCCTCTCCAGTCTCCTCCTGCAGATCCTTCAGCACTATACAGGCTGTGAACTCCTTTATAGTCAGTGGGGACTTAGGGCTGTATTAGGCTACTTTCACACTAGCGTTTTCAATTCCGCTATTGAGATCCATCATAGGATCCATCATAGGATCTCAATAGCGGATGAAAACGCTATTGTCAATGGGGACAAAACGGAACGAAATTCAACAAAATGCATTCTGTCCGCGATGTAGTGCGAAGCAAGATTTACTATGCTAGGAATATAACCATGTTTTTGAGGCTTTTAATAAACGTCCTCTTGAAATTACAGATGTAGCACAGCTAAAACTGACTGATAACTCTCATGACAATGTCTCATGACAAAAGCCATTGAACTACATTGAAAGAGTTAGTTAACCTTTTTGTGCCATTTTGTACTTAACAAGTTAACCATTAAGTTTAGCTGCATCTGTATGTAGAGTCTATGATGTGGTAGATGCCACTGGCTGTCACAACTCAGGGGACATGTCATTTCTGCTGCAGCTCTTTCCCTGTCGCAGCTAAGGCTACTTTCACACTTGCGCTTTCCCTTTCCGCTATTGAGATCCGTCATGGGATCTCAATAGCGGGGGAAAACGCTTCAGTTTTGACCCCATTCATTGTCAATGGGGACAAAACTGAACTGAACAAAACGGAATTCACCAAAATGCGTTCCGTTCCGTTTGGTTGCGCTCCCATCACGGACAGAATAACGCTGTAAATCAATCCGTTTTCTCTGACACAATAGAAAACTGATCCGTCCCCCATTGACTTTCAATGGTGTTCAAGACGGATCCGTCATGTGTTTTTGCTTATTGAGGGACCCATATATCTTCTATTGGTTTTCTTTGATATGTTCAGGTGTGGGTCCTGGATATTGGTTTTGGGCTTTATATAGGTTTCCTATATAAGAGATAATACAACCGGATCCGTTCATGACGGATGCATGCGGTTGTATTATTGTAATGGAAGCGTTTTTGCAGATCCATGACGGATCCGCAAAAAACGCTAATGTGAAAGTAGCCTTACATTAACAGATGAGGGAGACGATTGTCGGGAGGGAAGCGTTCCTTCCCGACAATCACCTCTTCGTCAGTGGAGGAGACCGCTGCTATTACATGCAGTGATCTCCACAGTAAGGGGAGGAGCAATTGTTAATGCAATCGCTTATCCCCATACAGAAACATGGTTTGCCGGAAGCAGATCGTGATTATACAGCACAATCTGCCGCCGGAAAGTAATGATTTTTTAACCTGCTGAAAGACTGCCATTGCCTGATGAACAAGCGTTTCCTCGTTCATTGGATAATCGGCAGCAATTTTAGATCATCGATATCAAACGTTCCTACAAACGCTTGTCAGCGATGATCTGCCCAAAAATCGGTTGGTGTAATATAGGCCTAAAGCCTTTCTAATTTTCCCCGAACTTCCGGTTTTGTGATCTGCTGCACATCCTCGGTCTCCAGCCAAAGATGGTGGAGACAGGGAGAAAAGGGCTTCTCTTTGCCTGCAAGAGTTCAGAAACTGCTTGCTGTTACAGCTTTCTGACAGTCTTGTGGGCATGCTGTATCGAAGAGGGACATTTTTATAGATGTATTCAATTATTATTTCTTTATGTGTTTATAGATTCTGTGTCCCTCAAAGAACATGTGCATCAACTTGCAAAGTCATCGAGATCCTACTTAGAAATCCAATATTGTTCTCTGGAAAACATCCAGTATTCCATATGCAACCACATTTTCCAGTGCTCATCACAAGGACAATGGTTAATTGTGCAACTGATTAACACTATTGTTTTAACAAATATTCTATAGGCTGAAATCTGAGTTGACTTTTCCCGGGTTAATGACCAAAAGCAAGTAACTGTAAGGGCAGAGTGATCACATCATTTGATGTTTCGGATAACACTAGGCTTATTCATGAATTGTCTAGACAGCTTCAAACAAAGGAGAACTACTGACTGCTAACAGCTGCAAATCCCTGAAAATGCTTTGTATCTCCGCTGTGTACCACTAACTGCAGGCACATCTAAAGGCACGAAAACCTCTATAAACTCCACCGAGAATTCCATAAATACTTCCTGTGGTTTTCAAGGTGAGAGAAAAAAAGTTTGGTAACTGTCAGCATTGTCCTGTAAAGTGAACAATGAAGATGAAATGTATTTGAAGCGGTTCATATAAGAGCGAATGTCTCTTATGTAGGATATAGTGTGAGCAATCTACTTCATTAGAGGGCTTGTCCAGATAGAAAAAAGTTGTATAAAAAGTGAATAGAAAATTTATAAAACGAATATATTTTTATTATTATATTCATACTGTTGTGTTAAAAAGGTTGTGCCAAGGTTGCAAGTTATCTCCATTGGGACCCCTACCGACCCATAAAAATAGGGGTTCCATTGCCCTGATCTGATGGAGCGGCAGGTCAGGCATTCATCCTGCTGCTCCACTCACTCTCTAACTGCTTGAGATAGTAGAGTATAGTATTCTGCTATTTCCAGAGATCCCATGAAGAATGAATAGAGTGGCAGGGTCCATGCCCGACTTGCCATTCCATCAGATCAGGGAAGGGCCCCCACTTAATCAGGATCAGTGGGGGTCCCAGCAGTCAGACCCTAGCAATGAGTAAGTTATCCCCTTGCCTGTGGATAGGGCATAACTTGCCAATTTGGCACAACCCCTTTAATTTCACCACCAGTCTTCTCCACTTCCTGCACCGTTTCACTACAGAGCTTTGTGATTAGTGACGTACTTGAATGGGGTGGCTGGCTCAGTGCAATAGCTAAAGTTGGCCATACCCCTGAGACAATGAATGGCCACGCTGCATCAAACTTAAGCGGCCAACCAGGGAGTCGTTTTTTTAAAAAAAAACTGAATCCCTGGTCCTTCACCAAAATGGAAGATGATCAGCCGAATTTGGCAATTTTGTCCAACAATTTTCCAGCGTAACCGATTACATTTATGCCATCGTTCATTGCGAAATAATGTTTGCAGTAGTTTTTCAAACATCATTTTGTCTGACTTTGGTCTCATGTGTATGGCAACCTTAAGTCAACCTCCTTCTGCTGTGCAGCTGATGCACAGAGAAGGGGGCAGGCTTAGCTATTGAACTAAGTCACACACCTAGCACCCTTCAAGTATATGGCTACTCATGAAACAATTCCAGAGATGGAGCAGACCAATGTTGAAGTCAGCACACGGGGCAGCTACCATACATGTTATCAATTTGCATTTAAAAAAATATTTAAACAACTATTTGTCTGGCTGGACAGGAGTTTAGACATCACAGCATGGACTTTCTGGGGTCTCAGACAATCCAACTAATACTCACCCACCTATCCCACAGATTGACATTCCTGGCCCTGTTACTGCTTGTAATTTACACAATGATTTCTCCACACAAGACTTGTATAGAATGTTTGATGGTCTGATGAAGGTCGTATGATCAAAAACTTTAAGCACCAAACCATCCTATGTCTAAAAATTCATCTCGACTGCATAGAGGTTTGCTAAGTCTACTCTCTACATTGAGTGGGTTAGTAACCTAATCCAAACACCTCCGAATATATCCAGAGTGCCATGATATCCTTATAATTTTTATGTATGTTTCAGAGATGAGTGGGTGATTTGCTCATTCAGAACCCTTCAAATACATGCGGTTGGTACACTGTCCATTATGAAAACTTTTTACCTATGACTTATATCTGTATCCATTTACACTGTAAGCTTTAGGGCAGGGCAGGCTGTATATTCACTAAGTCATTGAACTGTAATGTTCTGTTGACTAAACTGTCATTATAGTTACCACATTTGGTGAAGATTTTCTATGTTTTCGATTTTGAAACCTTCTTATGTTTCTAAAGAAAAATGGCAACGCTCTTCGACAGTGAATAACATAGAGTTCCTGGAGACCAATTAATTCATGAATTTCAACTCAAGACAGTATATTGGTATTGATAAATTGATAGGGATGACTGTATAAAACTTTTACAGCTCACTCATAAAGTAGTACTCAAAATAAAGGAGCATTTACAGGAACCGTTCCTTCCCAATAAGTGCTTACTCGTCAAAGGTGGTGAGAGCTGCACTAACATGAAACAAACACCTCCACTGTATGGGAATGATCCTCATGCAGATTAATTGTTTCTGGGCAGCAGATCGTTGTTGACACTGCCCAATGATTTAGGTGTCTACATAAACAATGAATTACCTGATGAAGGAGCATTTCGCTCGTTTTGCTCTAGGCAGCCAAAACTTGATGCCCTGATTCATTTTTGTCTGGATTACTGCACTGCACTAATGACTGGTCTTCCCCTCAATAAACCCCTTCTTTCAAATCTATCCTGAATGCAGAAGCAAGGATTTCTGCAAGCCTCATTCAGATGAATGGAACTGATCTTCAGTTTGTGCATCAGAATCTGTTGTGTGTGTGTGAAGGCACTCTGAGGAATTAGGCTAGGTCATCAATATCATATCAGCAGGGGGGCCAGGAATCAGACTTCTGCCAATCTGATATTAATGACTTATCCTATGGACAGATCATCAATTCTTCAGATCCAGAGTAACTGCAAGTTGATCCAGAGGAAGGCAAAAAAATAAAAACTGTGAGGTAGAAGCCAATTTTCCCCACTTTGGGGGAAAAAAATTCCTTCCTGACTCCAATCAGAATAACTCCCTGGATCATCGACCCCTCTCTAGTAGCTATAGCCTGTAATATTATTACACTCCAGAAATACATCCAGGCCCCTCTTGAACTCCTTTATTGTACTCACCATCACCACCTCCTCAGGCAGAGAGTTCCATAGTCTCACTGCTCTTACCGTAAAGAATCCTCTTGTGTGTTTGTGTACAAACCTTCTTTCCTCCAGACGCAGAGGATGTCCTCTTGTCACAGTCGTGGGGATAAATAGATGATGGGAGAGATCTCTGTACTAACCTCTGATATATTTATACATAGTTATTAGATCTCCCCTCAGTCGTCTTTTTTCTAAAGTAAATAACCCTAATTTTGATAATCTTTCTGGGTACTGTAGTCCACCCATTCCAGTTATTACTTTAGTTGCCCTCCTCTGAACCCTCTCCAGCTCTGCTATGTCTGCCTTGTTCACAGGAGCCCAGAACTGTACACAGTACTCCATGTGTGGTCTGACCAGTGAAGTGGCAGGACTATGTTCTCATCATGGCCATCTTTGCCCCTTTTGATGCAAACCATTATCTTATTGGCCTTGGCAGCAGCTGCCTGACACTGGTTTCTACAGCTTAGTTTGCTGTCCACTAAAATTCCTAGGTCCTTTTCCATGTCAGTCCAGTGTTTTACCATTTAGTATGTACGGGTGACTTGCATTATTCCTTCCCATGTGCATAACTTTACATTTGTCAGTGTTAAACCTCATCTGCCACTTATCTGCCCAAGCCTCCAATCTATCCAGATCCCTCTGTAGTAGTATACTGTCCTCTTCAGTGTTAATTACTTTACACAGTTTAGTGTCCTCTGCGAAAATTTATATTTTACTGTGCAAGCCTTCTACAAGATCATTAATAAATATATTGAAGAGAATAGGGCCCAATACTGACCCCTGAGGTACCCCACTAGTGACAGTGACCCAATCTGAGTATGTACCGTTAATAACCACCCTCTGTTTTCTATCACTGAGCCAGTTACTTACCCACTTACAGACGTTTTCTCCCAGTCCGAGCATTCTCATTTTATATACTAACCTTTTACTGTATGTGGTACAGTGTCAAATGCTTTGGAGAAGTCAAGATATACGACATCCATTAATTCGCCGCTGTCAAGTCTAGAACTTACCTTCTTATAGAACCCATTTAAGTTCAGCTTAAGTTTAAAATGGTTAGTCACACAGAGCTTAAAGGGCTACTATATATGTGTGCAGGACAGTGAGTGAGGAGATCATGTGTGAATGCATGTGCATAAATACATAAAGACACAGTATTACTCTAACTTTACGATGGGATAAAAGCTACAGTTTAAAAGACTGTCCTTTCTAGTGGAATCTATGGAGAACTGTCCTTTGGCTGACAGCGTCTCAGCATGGCGGCAGGAATGCCACAGAGGAGCAGCTGTTTGGGTATGGTAAACAATGAGGGAGGACAGGAACAAAGATGTTTCCCAAGTGAGAAAGCAAACAACAGGCAGTCAACAAATTCATGGCTTATCTCCATCCACTTTCACTGGCCATCCAGCCATTCATTTGAAAGAGAATGATGTCACAGCTGTGACTGCCCAGCAAACACCAAGGCCAGGAATAGTCATCTGAAAACGCTTGTACCGTATCTCATTAATAAACATATCAATTATCGAGAACGGAGAACAATTCATGTCCAGCAGAATAAAGGAGTTCTATGGCGCACTTATCTGTAAAGAATAAATCAAGGCAACTGGACGTACTGTAGATTTCTTGAGAACGTGTCACTCGTTCTTCCAACGAGCTTTCTCAATTCAATTTATCATTAGCTGGATGATAAAAATGTAGTATAGAAAATCTGTGGTTACAATGCACCAGCACCTTTAATAGCTGTATCTCCTGGCTCCCCAACGCACATACACGTTCAGTTCAGCCGAATCAGATACCTCTTGTGGTGGCTTATCCTCTAGGAGAATAAAAGCATTCCTCCAATCCTTCTCTTCCCAACATCATTTATCAGAGAAGAGTCAGGAGCTCCCATGTACATTAGGCCTCATGCACACGACCCTATGCATTTTGCGGTCCACATCTTTTTGCGCAAACCTTGACATCAATGGACATCATCATGGGTGTAAATAATTTGTCCATTCTGACTGAGTCAGTGGTGATCAGAATCCAGAAACTGGGTGGCTAACGATTCTAGAATTTTGCATCTGGCACACAACTATTTAGGTTGTTGTCTTACTAATGTAGTATAAGGTCATACAAATTTGTAAGGTCAAACGATTGCTTGAAAAAGTCATTGAATATGTGGACATGTACTGTATGACTTTTAGCTTCCTAAAACTAGCCATGAGTGCCCATATCTTGCCCTGAATGGAATGTTGGAAATACTATTTTGAAATGGTGCTGAATAGAAATTGGTATAAAGGGGTAGATGCACAGGTACTTAGACAATGCCAAGGATAGAAGTTGGTCATGAAGGGTTCACTGATAGGTAGACATCTCACTGATTGAGCATGACATTTTCAGGGCTGCTTGGTTAACCTCTTGTTATCTCCAATACTCCTATGAAAAGGCTTGATCAGCTCCGCCATACATGCATCTTATGTCATAGGTTGCAATGACCCCATCATCATTGCATGCTGACAAGAGCAGAAAGCACAGTGCTACTTTTGAAACAACCAACTGATTACGTAAAACAAATAGATCTTTGAAGGTTCTCATTCATCCAGGTCATGGTATATCAGTATTAATCACGGCCTGATGAAGTAGGCGACTGTTGGTAAGGAAGCATTCCTTCCCAACAACTGCCTGCTGATCAGTGGAAGAGAAAGCTTCATTTACATACAGCAATCCCCTCCACTGTACCAGTACTGCCATCATTCATCCTCATACAGAGTCACTGTTTCTGGGAAGCAGAGTAATGTTTAGACAGCACGATCTGCTGCCCACAAGTGATGATTTAGGTGTCTGCATGAACAATTGTTTTACCCAATGAACAAGCAATTTGGCGGGTGCATTGGCAGCACCCGTACACGGGCAGATTATCAGGAACGAGCGTTCACATGAATGTTTATCCACAATAATCTGCCAGTGTAAAAGGGCCTTAAATCAGAGTAACAGGACTTGTATATTCTCCTGAAGTTGTTTTGTTAAACATCCGACTGGCTTTTCTCATTTAGAATTCTAATTGAGAAAGCCAGTCGGATGACTAGGCTTACTACTCCTGATAAAACGAACCAATTAGGCTGGGTTCACCAATGATCCCCTATGGGCAAGGTTCTCACCTGAGCGTTTTACAGCGCGTACGAATGCGCTGTAAAACGCCCTACGCCCCAAGAAGTACAGGAGCTTCTTTGGGGCGTATTGTCACGCGATCCCGCACATAGACTTCCGGGAACGCGCGACAATGGGCGTTTGCTTGTTTCCCTCCCGCTTATGTAAACGCCCGATAAAATCGCGCATACAGAGTACGCTCAAGTGTGAACCCGGGCGTTAAGGTTTTCACATTATCTTTACAAAACGTCTCACAGAGTTGGTTTTTATTGGCAAAGCAGTCTAAAGGCGGATCTAAAGCTGCTTGTCTGGAAGGAAGCTTTCCTTCCCGACAGTCAGCTGCTCGATCAGTGAAGGAGACCGTGCATTTACATGCACTGATCATCTCCACAGTATAAGGCCTCATGCACATGACCGTTGTTGGGTTCCGTGTCTGTTGTTCAGTTTTCCGTGATTTTCTGCGGACCCATTGAATTTCAATGGGTCCGTTGAAAACTCGGAAAATGCACCGTTTGTCATCCGCGTCCGTGATCCGTGTTTCCAGTCCGTCCAAAAAATAGGACCTGTCCTATTTTTTTCATGGACAACGGTTTGCAGACCCATTCAAGTCAATGGGTCCGTGAAAAAACACGGAGGCACACAAGATTGTCATCCGCGTCCGTGATCTGTGTCCGTTTTTTCCCTATCATTTTCAAGGCAAACTTGACTTTGCTTTTTTTATCACTTTTCATGTCTGGTGATCCTCCAAAAATCAAGGAAGACACACGAAAAAAAACGGAAACGGATCATGGAACAACGGAACCCCGTTTTGCGGACCGTGAAAAAATACTTTCGTGTGCATGAGGCCTAAGGACAAGGAATTGCTATTGCGATCGCACGTCCTCATACATCTGCACTGTTTCTGAGCAGCAGATCGCAGTTTAGACAGCACGATCTGCTGCCCAAACACAATAATTTAGGTGCCTGCACTTACGACAGCTTCACCCGATGAACGAGTGTTTTGCTTGCTCATTGGGCGAGCGGCGGCACATTTAGATGGACAGATTTCGGGAATGAGTGTTCGCAATAATGTTCGTTCCTGGTAATCTGCCCAAATATCGGGCCTTGTTGACTCGAAGATCCCTGATGACTCGAAGAAGTAATGTTTAAAGAGGACCTTTCACCTGGATATCCTTAATCTAATTATTATCTTACCTTGTGGTGCGGCCCCCACAGATGTCTTGGCACTTTTTCTTTTTCTAAAGAAGCCCCCGTTCGTCCGCTGTGGTCCCTGTATCTTTTGGCGCCTCATATGCTAATGAGGCGACTCGGTTATACTAGGCGTGGACTTGTATTTCTCCTGGGCGCGGTTATCTTCTCCCTGGCTGCGAGCGCAACCAATCAGAGCGCCCCACTCTTAGCCAGGGAGAAGGAGCTCAAATTCTCGCGGGAGAAGGAGCTTCGATTCTTGCAAGAACTTGAGCTCCTTCTCCCTGGCTAAGAGTGGGGCGCTCTGATTGGTTGCGCTCGCAGCCAGGGAGAAGATAACCGCGTCCAGGAGAAATACAAGTCCACGCTTAGTATAACCGAGTCTCCTCATTAGCATATGAGGCGTCAAAAGACACGGGGACCACAGCGGACGAACGGGGGTTTTCTTTAGAAAAAAACTAAAGTGCCAAGACATCAGTGGGGGCCGCACTAAAAGGTAGGATAATAATTTGATTAAGGATATCCAGGTGAAAGGTCCTCTTTAAACTGGGAATTCTTTACTCTTTATTTACACTTAGCTCACTCACAGGGGTGCAGATGGCCTCCAAGGGAGTGAAAAACGAATCCCACAGTATGTAATGAAGTGTGAAGGCACTGTTTGCAGATTCCTCATAATGAGAATTCAAATAGATTCATGACTAAAGGAACATTTGACTTCTACTCTAGAAGTTGGATGTTCTCATCTAAGTTGCAACTTTAGAGAACCGTGTAGAGTCCCATAAAGCTTACAACAAAGTATCACAAGGTGTTGAATGCTTCAGTGACTTTAAAACTTTAAGTGCTACTGGGCCATTAACTGTCTACAATCTACCAGGAAGGATGAGCTTTTAAGGCCAATAGGTTCAGAGAGACATTCACAAAATGTACACACCTCCCCCCAAACATGTTGCCTGAGGCTATTCTTTTAAGAGTCATCTCATATGGAGAACAAAGCCTGGTTAATCCACAGCTGGCTTACATTACTAATAACACAAAATGGACTGATGGTTTCCTTACTATGCGGACGTGTACATATAAATAATCAATGGCTTATATCTATTCAATATTTCAAAGCTAAGAAAATAAATTCAATCCATAAATAAAGAACTAATTCGTTTCCACCACCGGGAAGTTCTTGCTCTTTGAAGGGACACCCAGATTTATAATTAGAACCATATGGGGTTTAATCAGATAAGGGTCCATGGAATGCGTAAAATTTTGTTAACCACAAATGTCAAGTATTGTTCCCGCATGCTGTCCGTGATATGTTTTCATATTTAGAGTACACTGAGGACTAAATGCAAAGACTGGCTGTACATATACTTCAAATCCCTTTAATGTTTACTTTTGATAGAAGAAGCAGAAATCCAGATGTATAAAAATTTATCTAAAGAATATTGGATTTCAATTTCCTTCCTTCATGTTTTCATTAGACGTTTCCGCCATGTAAGCAAAAGGAAGTGACGTCACTCTTGGCTCTTATACCTTTAGTATGGGGAGAGTATTTTTTAATGGAATCTCTAGAGCCCTACAAGAAGAAAGGCCACATAATATGCTGGAATTCCCAGATAATCCATTATCACAGACAGATACATTCCTCAGCTGGGGGGGGCATCTAAAACCTGGAAGCACACGGGGAAGCCATATGCCGGTAAGGTCTTGACTTTCCCATTCATCCTATGGCACTATTCTCATGTTATGTTGCCGTGACTCAAAGTTAGGCTATGATAAAGTATATTTTAGGATGACTATACATGGCACAAGTCTACATAATGTTTGCTGAAAATGTAATTATAGTGACCCATATATTTCATATGATGTCAACAATATATGCAATAGACAAAAGTTTCAGATTTCCCTGGGACTGATTTCCCAGCAGATAAGGATATTGAGAGAGATTTTTCAAACTGGTGTAAAGTAGAACTGGCTTAGTTGCCCATAGAAACCAATCAGATTCCACCTTTCGTTTTCTAAAGGAGCTGTGAGAAATTAAAGGTGGAATGTGATTGGTTGCTATGGGCAACTAAGCCAGTTCTACTTTAAAGCAGTTTATAAAATCTTCCCCATTATTTTAATAGGACTATTTAATGGTCATTTTAGACAGATGCTATCAAGGCAAACAACAAATTGTCCATTTTTGCCATTACAAACTGGAGAAATATCTGTTAAATACAATGAAACTGACAATGGGTCACCAGAGGGAAAAAATATTCTATATGCACATGCTATGTATCTCATGATTATTCAGATCACTGGAAGGTACGGGGGTTCATATATGAATAGCTGCACAACAAAATGCATCAGCACCCCATACCTATCAACCAGTGACGTACGTAAGGGCCCCATAGTAAGGATCAAACCAGGCCCCCCACACAGGACAGAAGGGTTTCTGCCTAAATCCTTTCAATGACCCTTGGGCCATTTTTTCACTGCCTCATTTGCTAAAAGTTGTTCCTTTAGAGGGTAGAGTCCTGACCAAGTTTTCACCTCCAGTAGAAGAGGAGATAATCCCAACTAAGACCGGGCCCCCTCTTGGCCTGGGCCCCATAGCAGTCCCATGGTCTGCCACTATGGTAGTTACGCCCCTGCTATCAACAATGAAGACATTTGACTTCATACCAGCAGCATTGAGTATGGTTGTTCAGAAAATAAATCTTGACATATATGACCAAAGTTCTCACCAAAACATCTACATACATGTGTCACGTGACAGACCTGTAGTAGAACTCCCTAAAATTTAGTTTACAATACATTTTTAAGTATTCTATGACATTCCCATAAGTATCCATAAGAACCACAGGCTTCACAATTCACAATTAAAAAAGACACCCCAGATATATGACTCCAACCTATGGAACACTAATTTCTCCACAGTTATTTTGAGAATTGGAACATCTTCAAGGTTAGGCCTCATGCACACGACCGTTGTTTTATTCCGTGTCCGTTGTGCCGTTTTTCGTGATTTTCTGCGGACCCATTGATTTTCAATGGGTCCGTTGAAAACTCGGCTAATGCACCGTTTGCCATCCGCGCCCGTGATCCGTGGTTCCAGTCCGTCAAAAAAATATAACCTGTCCTATTATTTTCGCGGAAAACGGTTCGCGGACCCATTCAAGTCAATGGGACCGCTAAAAAACGCGGAGACACACAAGATTGTCATCCGCGTCCATTTTTTCCCTATCATTTGCATGGCAAACCTGTCTTAGACTTTTTTTTACATTCCTTTATGTCTGGTGGTCCTCCGAAAATAAAGGAAGACACACGGAAACAAAAACGGAAACGGATCACGGAACAACGGAACCCCATTTTGCGGAACGGAACACAACAACGCTCGTGTGCATGAGGCCTTATTGAGAGGTTTTCATCGGAAGTGCTCAATATCACATAAGGAGAATCTCCAAGTTTGAAAATGTTTGCAGTTATCGGAGGGATGCTCTGAAGGATGGGAGCGGGGGGTCTGAAAAAGGGGAGAACTGTCCCCAAGTGTAGTAATAATGAACACACCTCTATATCACCATTTTAAAATCACTCCACAAGTGGCCAGCTTACCCTCATGTAGACCCTGAACTGAGAGGTTAGCACATTCATGTTATCATAAAGTGTCTACTGAGTATCGGGAGAGATATTTTCCACTATTAATGAAGTTATAAAAACTATAAATCAACTATTCCTAAAATATTCATTCCAGTTGTATGAAATGTGATTTGGATTTTTCCTTTGTCTAGACAACACTATTTGTATAATAAGACCCAATTAGTTACCATAATGGACGGATCTCTTACAAATACCTATCTGTACTTATATCTGGGCTGGATGCATTCTGCCTAAGGACTCGTTCACACGACCGCGTGAAGCCCGTGCCTGTGCTGTGTACCGCAAATTGCGGTCCGCTAAGCACGGGCACCTGCCGCGTGGCAGCCGCATAGGGATCGTGGCCCTATTCACTTGAATGGGTCCGCGATCCCTCCGTTCCGCAAAAAGATAGAGCAAGCTCTATCTTTTTGCGGTGCAGAAGCATGGAACGGAACCTCAGAAAGCACTCCGTAATGCTTCCGTAGTGTTCCGTTCCGTGGTTCCGTTCCCGCATCTCCGGATTTGCGGACCCATTGAAATGAATGGGTCCGCATCCGTGATGCGGAATCACCACGGAACGGGACCCGTGTATCGCGGATCCGCAAATGCGGTCTGCAATACGGACCCGGGCTTCGTGTGAACGAGCCCTAAATGTCACCTACAGTAAGTGATGACACCACTAAAAAGTTACTTCTAGAGGGTCTGACATATACTGAATAATGGATGGACTGATGAAAGATAGATAGACAGACAGATAGATAGATAGACAGTTGGATAGATAAATGGATAGATAGATAGATAGATAGATAGATAGATAGATAGATAGATAGATAAAAGATAGATAGATAGACAGATAGATAGATAGACAGTTGGATAGATAAATGGATAGATAGATAGATAGATAGATAGACAGACAGACAGACAGACAGACAGATAGATAGATAGATAGATAGATAGATAGATAGATAATGAGATCAAAGATAGATAATTAGACAGACAGATAATGAGATAGATAATGAGATGACACATGTTATAATTAAAGTACTTTATGGGGGGGGGGGGGATCTGCATGAAGGTAATGCTGCCCCTACAGAAGATAAGCATACCCCTGAATTCTGTCTCTTCTCATTCACATATTCTGTACATACTAATGGATCACTTTCCTGATACCGTCTCTGGCATGTGATAACTGGTAACCATATTAGAAGTAACATCTGGAGAAGTCTCTGTTCCCCACCAGCAGGATATGGAAACCTGATGTGCCCCATACCCAGGAGCTGTGCCCCATGCAGGGAGGTCCAGGGGGAGCAGTCACTATGGAGGGAACTTTTCTCCTTCATTTCCCAGCTCTCAGGCATCCACTATACAAGACCATTACCTCTGAGGGAAGTATAGGAAGGGGTTAAGACAGCAGGCATTGCCACATGAAGTGATGAGCAGTGCTTACCTCGGAGCTGGCACTGGACCCCTGCACACAGCAGTAAAAGCAGCAGCAGCTGGCACGCCATGTCTGCCCCTCAAGGTGCTGGACGAAGGACAGGGAAGGGTGCCCACCTAGGAGTCGGTCATGTGTGGTCAGGATCCTGGTGCACTCCCCAGCAGATCTCTACCACTTCTCATTCACAATCTTCTCCCATCCAAAGTCCTCCTGAGGAGGGGGATGAACCATTTACATACAGAGGGGGATGTGCAGAGCCAGCCAGCAGCTCCAGCGTCTCCATGCGCCTGCACTTCTCATTGTGGGAGCTGGGGGCTGTGATCCATAGTAAGGCTCAGAGCTGTGCTATCAAGGGATTCAGAGAGAAGTGTTACAGAAAAAGAGAAATATCCACCCCCCTCCCTATGGAGATTTGGTTTAATCCACTGGGGTCCGGCATCTAGAGGATGTTGGCACATGATTTTGGGTATCTGGGCATGTAAGGGGAGTACAAAAGGTGTAGAGGGGTTCATCACCAGGTGGGCAAAACACATCTGACTAGGCCCCCAACCCAGTGTCCACTATGTGATTGTGGGGGTGCTGGTTGTCAGAGGCAATCTATTAACTGATCATTGTATAATCTGTGGTATTACATAGGACTGCAAGTAACATCTACTACTTTATCTGTACAGAGAATGATGACGGTATTATCTGTGAGGTTACATAGGACTGTAAGTATGGTACACCATACTACATTACCAGTACTCAGAGAGTTATCACTGTGTTATCTGTGGCCTTACATAGGACTGTAGGTATGGTACATGATACTACATTATCTATACTCAGGGAGTTATCACTGTGTTATCTGTGGGCTTACATAGGACTGCAGGTACATGATACTACATTACCTGTACTCAGAAAGTTATCACTGTGTTATCTGTGGGCTTACATAGGACTGTAGGTATGGCACATGATACTACATTACCAGTACTCAGAGAGTTATCACTGTGTTATCTGTGGCCTTACATAGGACTGTAGGTATGGTACATGATACTACATTATCTATACTCAGGGAGTTATCACTGTGTTATCTGTGGGCTTACATAGGACTGCAGGTACATGATACTACATTACCTGTACTCAGAAAGTTATCACTGTGTTATCTGTGGGCTTACATAGGACTGTAGGTATGGCACATGATACTACATTATCTATACTCAGGGAGTTATCACTGTGTTATCTGTGGCCTTACATAGGACTGCAGGTACATGATACTACATTATCTGTACTCAGGGAGTTATCACTGTGTTATCTGTGGCCTTACATAGGACTGCAGGTACATGATACTACATGATCTGTACTCAGAGAGTTACAACGGTGTTATCTGTAGAGTTACATAGGACTGCAGGCAACCAGTGGAAATCGTTCTAGGGGCCCACTCTACAGCTACTAAAAAGAAATATAACTTTTTTGGGCTGGTGCACATGAATATTTGCAGTTTAGCACACAATACGGTGTTGTGCACTGCTCTATATCAAATTGTTTCTCATTAACCTGTTACGGACACAGGGCGTACAGGTACGCCCTGATGTCCTGGTACTTAAGGACACAGGGCGTACCTGTACGCCCTGTGTATTTCCGATCACCGCCGCGCGGCGGACAGTGATCGGATCAAGGTGCCTGCTCAAATCATTTGCGGTTTGCTGCGTTTCCGGGTTATTCGGGTCTCTGGTGACCCGATAACCCGGAATAGGACGGTGATCGGTGGTGTAATAATAATACACCACCAATCATCATCCTGTGATCCTGAGAGGTGGCGGTCACGCCACCTCTCAGGATCGCTTCTGATTGGTCGGCTGGGCACGTGGGCGGGCAGAGCGGCAGTTTTTAATTGCCGGAGCTCCTCTCCCCGCTCATACCGGTCCATGGAGTGGCAGAGAGAGGAGCCCGGCTGTGCTGTGAGTTTTTTTTGTGCCATCAGGCACAAATCTGTGTTTTTTGGAGAGGTAGATTAGGCAGGGATCGTGAGGGAGAGTTAGGGAAACATTTAGTTTTTTTTATTGGGTTGTAGCACCAGATCGGGTGTCTGGGGTCCACAGCACTCAGCTGTTTAACCCTAGACCCCCAGGGGAGCTGCAGCTTGCCTCCACGCCCCCACACACACATTTGTTTGGGGCGCAAGTTTTTGCATGCGCTGACTGTGGCCGGCACTCTTAGCGTTTTTTGGTTTTTTTTACACTTTTTGGGATTTTCTAATTTTTTTAGTTAGTTATTTTTTTTTCTGTTATGTGTAGGGCAAAGTCCATGAACACCCGCCCCCCACACACACGCACACTGAATAAAGTTTTCCCCGCACGCACACACACACACGCACACACACACACTCCCCTATGGCCCTATGGACGTTCTCGGCCGAGGAGGCATATGCCCTGCTTGCCTCCGACTCTGAGAGCCCCAGTGAGGACGAGGATGACCCCACTTTCCTTTTGTCATCCGCGTCCTCCTCATCATCTAGCGATGATGATGAGCCCCCAAGGCGGAGGAGACACCACCAGGCGGAGCAAGGGGACCGCCATGCTAGGGACCCTGTGGCCCACACTAGTACTAACAGCTCTGGGGCTCGTACTAGTTTTCCAGCCCACCAGATAAGTCCACCTGAGCCCCCTACCGGTGAACTTGTCTGGTGTACCCCAGAGCATTTTGAGCCTGTGATTCCTGATTTTGTTGCCCAAGCAGGAATCCAGATTCCCACAGTGGGCTTCACTGAATATGACTATTTTAGTCTTTTTTTCAGTGACCACTTTGTGAATCTGATGGTGGAGCAAACGAACCTGTACGCCCAACAGTTCATTGCTCAACACCCGGGCTCCTTTTCGGCTAGGGCCAGTGGCTGGACTCCGGTCAGTGCAGCCGATATGAGGAAGTTTTGGGGCCTCATGCTGCAAAAAACCTAGTGTCAGGCATTACTGGAGTGGGGACGTCCTCTACCAGGCCCCACTTTCTCAGTACGGCCATGACACGTACCCGTTTTGTGGCCATCTGGAAATGCCTGCATTATGCAGATAATGCAGCATGTCCCCCCCAAGGTGATCCTGCCTCTGACCGCCTGTACAAAATCAGGCCGGTCATCGATCATTTTGGGGCCAAATTTTTGGAGGCCTATGTGCCTGGAAGGGAGGTCGCGGTTGATCAGTCTCTCATTGCTTTCAAGGGGAGACTCCTTTTCCGCCAGTATGTTCCCTCTAAGCGGGCGAGGTATGGAGTGAAGCTGTACAAACTTTGTGAGAGTACCTCAGGGTACACTTACAAGTTTCCAGTGTACGAGGGGCGAGATTCCCGTATTCAACCCCCAGAATGTCCCCCCACTCTGGGTGTTAGCGGGAAACTTGTGTGGGACCTTATGCACCCACTGCTAGATAAGGGTTACCACCTGAACCTGGATAACTTTTATACTAGTATCCCCTTGTTCCAGTCCCTCGCCGCCAGATCCACGTCCTTGTACTGTCCACAATTCACGGTAACGGTATCACCCCTGTCCCTGTGTGAGGTACAGAGGTCCTCAAGTCCGATTGTATCGTCGACTACAATCAGTATATGGGAGGAGTTGATCTCTCTGATCAAGTCCCCAAGCTATATAATGCCATGCATAAAACCCAGGCATGGTACAAAAAAGTTGCGGTCTACTTGGTACAGGTTGCCTTGTAGAACTCTTTTGTGCTGTCCCGGAGCGCTGGCAACACAGGGAAATTCCTGCAGTTCTATGAGACAGTCCTCAAGGCCCTGATCTTTTTTGACCGGGAAAGAGCAGGCCGGAGTACCTCGGGTACTGGGGGAGCCAGCATCGTCCCTGGCCAACACTTTCCAGGTGTGGTCCCCCATACTGGAAATAAGGGACGTCCCCAAAAAAGTGCAGAGTGTGTCAAATGAGGGGGATACGGAAGGACACCACCAGTCAGTGTGACACGTGCCCTGATCATCCTGGCATCTGTATTATTGGTTGCTTCAGGGAGTACCACACTTCCATGGAGTACAAAATTTATATTCCCCTTCCAGAATTTTTATACCATTTAGCCACTGACAATCGGAAAAAAACTATGGTTCTCAGACTTGAGACACTAAAACAATTTTTTTTTCAAAAATATTATTTTGTGAAACTGAAATAAATAAAAAAAAGTAGACATATTAAGTATTTCCACGTCCGTAAGAATCTGCTCTATAAAAATACCCCATGATCTAACCCCTCAGATGACCCCGGTCAAAAAAATAAAATAAAAACGGTGCAAAAAAAGGTATTTTCTTGTCACCTTACATCACAAAAAGTGTAATCGCAAGCGATCAAAAAGTTTTATGACCCCCCAAAATAGCTAATAAAACCGTCCTCTCATCCCACAAAAAATGTGCCCCTACCTAAGATAATCGGCTAAAAAAAAAAAAAAACGGACTCTTAGACTATGGAGATACTAAAATGTTTTTTTTTTGTTTATAAAAGGATAATATAGTGTAAAACCTAAATTAATTTAATAAAAAGGTATAGCCACGTCCGTAAGAATCTGCTCTATAAAAATACCCAATGACCTAACCCCTCAGATGAACACGGTCAAAAAATTCTAATAAAAACGGTGCCAAAACAGCTATTTTTTGGCAAATTTTCAATTTTAAACAGTTTTTTCCAGTAACAAAGCTAGGGTTAACAGCCAAACAAAACTTTATATTTACTACCCTGATTCTGCAGTTTACAGAAACACCCCATATGTGGTCGTAAACTGCTGTATGACCAAATGGCAGGGCGCAGAAGGAAAGGAACGCTGTATGGTTTCTGGAAGGCAGATTTTGATGGCCTTTTTTTTGGGCACCATGTCCCATTTTAAGAACCCCTGATGCACCCCTAGAGTAGAAACTCCATAAAAGTGACCCCATCTAAGAAACTTCACCCCTCAAGCTATTCAAAACTAATTTTACAAACATTATTAACCCTTTAGGTCTTCCTCAACAGTTTATGGCAAATGGAGATTAAATTTCAGAATTTCTATTTTTGGTAACCTTGCCTCAAAAAAATGTAATATAGAGCAACCAAAAATCATATGTACCCTAAAATAGTCCCAACAAAACTGCCCCTTATCCCGTAGTTTCAAAAATGGGGTCACTTTTATGGAGTTTCTACTCTAGGGGTGCATCAGGTGGGCTTCAAATGGGACATGGTGTAAATAAACCAGTCCAGCAAAATCTGCCTTCCAATAACCACACGGCGCACCTTTCCCTCTACGCTCTACCGTGTGCCCGTACAGTAGTTTACGGACACATATGGGGTGTTTCTGCAAACTACAGAATCCGGGCAATAAATATTCCGTTTTTTTTGGCTGTTAACCCTTGCTATATTACTGAAAAAAATGGATTAAAATTGAAAATTTGCCCAAAAAAATGAAAATTCTGAAATTGTATCTCCATTTGCCATTAACTCTTGTGGAACACCTAAAGGGTTAGCAACGTTTGTAAAATAAGTTTTGAATACCTTGAGGGGTGTAGTTTCTAGATTGGGGTCATTTTTGGGTGGTTTCGATTATGTAAGCCTCACAAAGTGACTTCAGACCAGAACTGGTCCTTAAAAAGTGGGTTTTTGAAATTTCTAAGCCTTGTAACGTCCCCAAAAACATAAAATGCAATTCCCAAAATGATCCAAACATGAAGTAGACATAAGGGGAATGTAAGTAATAACTATTTTTGTAGGTATTACTATGTATTATAGAAGTAGAGAAATTGAAACTTGGAAATTTGCAAATTTTTGGTAAATTAGGTATTTTTTTTATAAATAAAAAAGAATTTTTTTTTACTCCATTTTATCAGTGTCATGAAGTACAATATTTGACGAAAAAACAATCTCAGAATGGCCTGGATAAGTCAAAGCGTTTTAAAGTTATTACCACATAAAGTGACACTGGTCAGATTTGCAAAAAATGGCCTGGTCCTTAAGGTGAAAATGAGCCCGGTCCTTAAGGAGTTAAGCAGCTCATTGTAGTTGATCACCTAATCTGTTAAGGTCCCTTTACACAGGGCCACAGAGGAGGAGATTGTTGGGAAGGAAGTGTTCCTTCCCGATAATTGTCTGCTCTTTACCGGAGGAGAACGCTGTATTTACATGCAGTGATCGCTATTGTACAGTTTGGGGAGCAGTGATCACTACTGTCATTGTTCTTCCCCATACTGACTAGTTGTTTGCCGCCAGCAGAACGTGATTACTCAGCACAATCTACTTCCAGTAAATGATCGTTTTTATATGCGCACAAACGATTGAATTACAGTACCCGATGAATGAGCGTTTCGTTCGTTCATCGGGTAATCAGCATACACGGCATCCACCGCAGCCATTACACCCAAGGGCTACTAAAGTGAGCAACACGGTAACCCGTGTCACAACACTGTGACAATATGTCTATTTTTTTTTACATAATAATATATATTTTTTTAAAATCAAGTTTCCATTTCTGAAAGCGATATATTTTTCATTTTTCTGCCAATCATCTTGTGTAGGGGCTCCTTTTTTGCAGGAAGAGTTGCCATATTTATTGTTGCAATTTTCGGGTGCATATGATTTTTTGATCATTCAATATTACACTTTTTTAGGGCAAGGGGACCAAGTAATGGCAGTTTGTTTATATGGCATTCACCTGAGGGGATAGGTCATGTCATATTTTTATAGAGCAGGTCGTTACAGACTCAGCGATACCTAATATGAGGAGAATGCAGTAAAATGTGAAATTATATTTTTATTAAACTATAGATTTACCTATAGTTTAATAAAACTATAGATACCTTGGAACCGAAACCGAGTTCGGGAAATGTTTTTTTACAGTAGAAATTGATTTATGATGTTATTATGCAAAGTCTCGCGAGACTTTGCAAAGTAATAACTTCGGCTCATAACATAGTAACATAGTACATAAGGCCGAAAAAAGACATTTGTCCATCCAGTTCGGCCTGTTATCCTGCAAGTTGATCCACAGGAAGGCAAAAAAAAAAACTGGGAGGTAGTAGCAAATTTTCCCCACTTTACGGGAATAAAATATTCCTTCCCGTCTCCAATCAGGCAATCAGAATAACTCCCTGGATCAACGACCCCTCTCTAGTAGCTATAGCCTGTAATATTATTACGCTCCAGAAATACATCCAGGCCCCTCTTGAATTCCTTTATTGTACTCACCATCACCACCTCCTCAGGCAGAGAGTTCCATAGTCTCACTGCTCTTACCGTAAAGAATCCTCTTCTATGTTTGTGTACAAACCTTCTTTCCTCCAGACGCAGAGGATGTCCTCTCGTCACAGTCCTGGGGATAAATAGATGATAGGAGAGATCTCTGTACTGACCCCTGATATATTTATACATAGTTATTAAATCTCCTCTCAGTTGTCTTTTTTCTAAAGTGAATAACCCTAATTTTGATAATCTTTCTGGGTACTGTAGTACACCCATTCCAGTTATTACTTTAGTTGCCCTCCTCTGGACCCTCTCCAGCTCTGCTATGTCTCCATGTGTGGTCTGACTAGCGATTTGTAAAGTGGTAGGACTATGTTCTTATCAGTGGCATCTATGCCCCTTCTGATGCAACCCATTATCTTATTGGCCTTGGCAGCAGCTGCCTGACACAGATTTTTGCAGCTAAGGCTACTTTCACACCTGCGTTCGGGTGTCCGCTCGTGAGCTCCGTTTGAAGTGGCTCACAAGCGGCCCCGAACGCAACCGTCCAGCCCTAATGCATTCTCAGTGGACGCGGATCCACTGAGAATGCATCAGTCTGCCAGCGTTCAGCCTCCGCTCCGCGAGCAGACACCTGAACGCTGCTTGCAGCGTTCGGGTGTCCGCCTGGCTGTGCGGAGGCAAGCGGATCCGTCCAGACTTACAATGTAAGTCAATGGGGACGGATCCGTTTGAAGATGACACAATATGGCTCAATCTTCAAACGGATCCATCCCCCATTGACTTTCAATGTAAAGTCTGGACGGATCCGTTCAGGCTACTTTCACACTTAGAAATTTTTCTAAGTTATAATGCAGACGGATCCGTTCTGAACGGATACAAACGTCTGCATTATAGGAGCGGATCCGTCTGATGAAACATCAGACGGACCCGCTCCGAACGCTAGTGTGAAAGTAGCCTTAGTTTGCTGTTTATTAAAATTCCTAGATCCTTTTCCATGTCAGTGTTACCGAGTTTTTTACCATTTAGTATGTACGGGTGACTTGCATTATTCCTTCCCATGTGCATAACTTTACATTTGTCAGTGTTAAACCTCATCTGCCACTTATCTGCCCAAGCCTCCAATCTATCCAGATCCCTCTGTAGTAGTATACTGTCCTCTTCAGTGTTAATTACTTTACACAGTTTAGTGTCATCTGCAAAAATTGATACTTTACTATGCAAGCCTTCTACAAGATCATTAATAAATATATTGAAGAGAATTGGGCCCAAGACTGACCCCTGAGGTACTCCACTAGTGACAGTGACCCAATCTGAGTGTGTACCGTTAATAACTACCCTCTGTTTTCTATCACTCAGTCAGTAACTTACCCACTTACAGACGTTTTCTCCCAGTCCGAGCATTCTCAGTTTATATACTAACCTTTTATGTGGTACAGTGTCAAATGCTTTGGAGAAGTCCAGATATACGACATCCATTGATTCGCCGCTGTCAAGTCTAGAACCTATCTCCTCATCCAGCATGGAGGCAGGGCAGAATGCTGGATGCAGAGTGCTATCACATTTGTATTTTCCGTTTGTATATGTATTTCGCCATAGTGAAGTGCACCTACATACAGGTTGTGCTGACTCAATCCCCCACATTTTTTCTTTGTAGTATATATTGGAGGCGTGGCGATCTCCTTGGAGTCATGCACACCTGACCAGTCAATCTGTCCTGGAGGCTGGTTTTAAAGTCAGTATAAAACTGAGTCTGCTTATATAGAACCTACCAGTAGCCATTTGGCTCCAGGAGAAGTATATGGTGGGCTCAGCGTGCATGTTGGTACTTGCATCCCTGGATCCGATGAAAGCTGTAATGGCACCGGACGGGGTTAAAAGCAGAGTGTGCTTGGCGTGCATGCTGACCTGCATTCCCTGGACTTTGTGTGGCTGTCATGGCCCATAAACAGGTAGGAACTAGTGTTAGGGACCACTCAATAGAGGCGACCTTGACGTGGTGAGTGGCTTATTACGCTTTGGCCAAAATGTACACCAATGCCTCATCCAGCATGGAGGCAGGGCAAAATGCTGGATGCAGAGTGCTATCACATTTGTATTTTCCGTTTGTATATGTATTTCGCCATAGTTATGTGCACCTACATACAGGTTGTGCTGACTCAATCCCCCACATTTTTTCTTTGTAGTATATATTGGAGGCGTGGCGATCTCCTTGGAGTCATGCACACCTGACCAGTCAATCTGTCCTGGAGGCTGGTTTTAAAGTCAGTCTAAAACTGAGTCTGCTTATATAGAACCTACCAGTAGCCATTTGGCTCCAGGAGAAGTATATGGTGGGCTCAGCGTGCATGTTGGTACTTACATCCCTGGATCCGATGAAAGCTGTAATGGCACCGGACGGGGTTAAAAGCAGAGTGTGCTTGGCGTGCATGCTGACCTGCATTCCCTGGACTTTGTGTGGCTGTCATGGCCCATAAACAGGTAGGAACTAGTGTTAGGGACCACTCAATAGAGGCGACCTTGACGTGGTGAGTGGCTTATTACGCTTTGGCCAAAATGTACACCAATGCCTCATCCAGCATGGAGGCAGGGCAGAATGCTGGATGCAGAGTGCTATCACATTTTTATTTTCCGTTTGTATATCTCCTCATAGAAACTGATTAAATTAGTTTGGCATGACCGATCCCTCACGAAGCCATGCTGATATGGCGTTATTTGCTTATTTCCGTTGAGATGATCTAACATAGCATCTCTCAGAAAACCTTCAAACAGATTACCCACAACAGATGTTAAACTTACCGGCCTATAGTTTCCAGGCTCTGTTTTTGGACCCTTTTTGAATATTGGCACCACATTCGCCATGCGCCAATCCTGTTGGACATTCCCTGTCAGTATAGAGTCCGCAAATAGCAGAAATAAGGGTCTGGCTATGACATTACTTAATTCCCTTAGGATACGGGGGTGTATGCCATCCGGTCCTGGCGATTTGTCAATTTTAATATTTTTAAGTCGCTGATGTACTTCTTCCTGGGTCAGACAGGACACTTTTAATGGGGAATTTATTTTTACATTCTGCATGTCATCTGACAGTTTATTTTCCTCAGTGAATACATTGGAGAAAAAAATATTTAACAGCTTTGCTTTCTCCTCGTCGCTCTCTGCGACTCCCCCCTCATTACTCTTTAAAGGGCCGACACCTTCAGATTTATACTTTTTAACATTTATATAATTGAAGAACATTTTAGGGTTAGTTTTACTCTCTTTATTAGTTTTTTACATGTTTTTTTTTTTTCCTTATAGCTTTCGTGCTACCCTCCTCTTTTAGTGATTTATATGCTTTCTTTTTGTCATTTATTGCTTTCTTTACAGTTCTATTTATCCACATTGGTTTATTTTTGTTCCTTAACCTTTTATTCCCATACGGTATGTACCTCTCACAATGACATTTTAGGATGCTTTTAAAGATATCCCATTTTGTGGCTGTATTTTTATTTTTGAGGACTTTGTCCCAGTTAGTTAGGCCTATGGCCTCTCTTAGTTGGCTAAATTCAGCTTTTTTGAAGTTTGGTATTTTTGTTCCTCCGGTTAGAAACGCTCTTCTGAAAGGTTATTACTTTATGGTCACTATTTCCCAGGTGTCCCCCAACCTGCACGTCTGTTGTTCTGTCAGGCCTATTGGTTAATACTAAGTCCAGTATGGCCGTCACTCTAGTCAGGGTCCTGAACCAGTTGGGAGAGGTAATTGTCTTTGGGTATTGCCAAGAACCTGTTTCCTTTATGAGATATACAAGTTTCAGGTTCCCAGTCTATATCTGGGTAGTTGAAGTCCCCCATAAAAACCACCTCCTTATGATTTGCAGCCTCGTCTATCTCGTTTAGTAGTAGATTTTCTGTGGACTCTGGTATATTAGGTGGTTTATAGTAAACTCCTATTAGTAATTTATTGTTGTTTTTAGCTCCATGTATCTCTACCCACAGTGACTCCAGATGTTCATCTCCCTCACTTATATCTTCACCCCTCCCCGTCTCCGGTTTTGACAATCCTTTCTAAACAGACTGTAACCTTGTACATTAACTGCCCAGTCATAGCTATCATCCAGCCATGTCTCAGTTATTCCCACTATGTCATAGTTCTCCTCACACATCACTAATTCCAGCTCCCCAGTTTTATTAGTCAGGCTTCTGGCATTAGTATACATACATTTGAGAGGTTTATGTACAGTCAGGTCCATAAATATTGGGACATCGACACAATTCTAACATTTTTGGCTCTATACACCACCACAATGGATTTGAAATGAAACGAACAAGATGTGCTTTAACTGCAGACTGTCAGCTTTAATTTGAGTGTATTTACATCCAAATCAGGTGAACGGTGTAGAAATTACAACAGTTTGCATATGTGCCTCCCACTTGTTAAGGGACCAAAAGTAATGGGACATAATATTAATCATAAATCAAACTTTCACCTTTTAATACTTGGTTGCAAATCCTTTGCAGTCAATTACAGCCTGAAGTCTGGAACGCATAGACATCACCAGACGCTGGGTTTCATCCCTGGTGATGCTTTGCCAGGCCTCTACTGCAACTGTCTTCAGTTCCTGCTTGTTCTTGGGGCAATTTCCCTTCAGTTTTGTCTTCAGCAAGTGAAATGCATGCTCAATCGGATTCAGGTCAGGTGATTGACTTGGCCATTGTATAACATTAATCTTCTTTCCCTTAAAAAACTCTTTGGTTGCTTTTGCAGTATGCTTTGGGTCATTGTCCATCTGCAGTGTGAAGCGCCGTCCAATGAGTTCTGAAGCATTTGGCTGAATATGAGCAGATAATATTGCCTGAAACACTTCAGAATTCATCCTGCTGCTTTTGTCAGCAGTCACATCATCAATAAATACAAGAGAACCAGTTCCTTTGGCAGCCATACATGCCCACACCATGACACTACCACCACCATGCTTCACTGACGAGGTAGTATGCTTAGGATCATGAGCAGTTCCTTTCCTTCTCCATACTCTTCTCTTCCAATCACACTGGTACAATTTTATCTTGGTCTCATCTGTCCATAGGATGTTGTTCCAGAACTGTGAACGCTTTTTTAGATTTCGTTTGGCAAACTCTAATCTGGCCTTCCTGTTTTTGAGGCTCACCAATGGTTTACATCTTGTGGTGAACCCTCTGTATTCACTCTGGTGAAGTCTTCTCTTGATTGTTGACTTTGACACACATACACCTACCTCCTAGAGAGTGTTCTTGATCTGGCCAACTGTTGTGGAGGGTGTTTTCTTCACCAGCGAAATAATTCTTCGGTCATCCACCACAGTTGTTTTCCGTGGTCTTCCAGGTCTTTTGGTGTTGTTGAGCTCACCGATGCATTCCTTCTTTTTAAAAATGTTCCAAACAGTTGTTTTGGCCACGCCTAATGTTTTTACTATCTCTCTGATGGGTTTGTTTTGTTTTTTCAGCCTAATGATGGCTTGCTTTACTGATAGTGACAACTCTTTGGATCTCATCTTGAGAGTTGACAGCAACAGATTCCAAATGCAAATAGCACACTTGAAATTAACTCTGGACCTTTTATCTGCTCATTGTAATTGGGATAATGAGAAAATAAAATACACCTGGCCACGGAACAGCTGAGAAGCCAATTGTCCCATTACTTTTGGTCCCTTAACAAGTGGGAGGCACATATGCAAACTGTTGTAATTCCTACACCGTTCACCTGATTTGGATGTAAATATCCTCAAATAAAGCTGACAGTCTGCAGATAAAGCACATCTTGTTCGTTTCATTTCATATCCATTGTGGTGGTGTATAGAGCCAAAAATGTTAGAATTGTGTCGATGTCCCAATATTTATGGACCTGACTGTATATTTTTTACCCTACACCTTTCCTTCTGAACTGTTCTAGTCCCTCCTTCCATTCCTCCCCCAGTCCCACTACCTTGCCCCTGGTCTCTATCTGGCCTATCTTCCCCTCCTATTATGTAATTTCCCTCCCCCTCCAGTCCCTAGTTTAAACACTCCTCCAACCTTCTAGCCATCTTTCTCCCCAGCACAGCTGGGAGCCAATACATTCTAATACTGTACGGAGTGCTCGCTCCATACATTATTCAAACGAAGTATTATGCGAATTGACTTCGGATGTTTCATCCGAAGTCGATTCGCTCAACCCTAATCGCGACAGTCAAGATCATCTCGCCACCTTCTGTATGTCTGTGTAGCTTTGCTCTTCCTATTAAAGTGGTAGGCAGCAGCGCTTGCCAGTAGAAAGCTGGAGCTGCCTGCCGCTGCTGATTATTTTGTAGACTGTAACTAGTCAGGGGCCCAGCGAGGATTTCCCCGTCTCCCTGGTGGGCCAGTCCAAGCCTGACTGTAGGTACATGATACTACATTATCTGAACTCAAAGAGGTATCACTCTGTTATCTGTGGTTTTACATAGGACTACAGGTACATGATACTACATTAGCTTAACTCAGAGAGTAATCACTGTGTTATCTGTTGCGTTACATAGGACTGCAGGTACGTGATACTATTATATCTATACTCAGGGAGTTATCACTGTGTTATATGTGGCGTTACATAGGACTGCAGGTACATGATACTACATTTTCTGTACTCAGAGAGTTATCACGGTTATCTGTGGCGTTACATAGGACTGCAGGTACATTATACTACATTGCCTGTACTCAGAGAGTTGTCACTGTGTTATCTATGGCGTTACAAAGGACTGCAGGTACATGACACTAAATTACCTGTACCCAGTGAGTTATCACTTTGTTATCTGTGGTTTTACATAGGACTGCAGGTACATGATGCTACATTATCTGTACTCAGAGAGTCTAAACTTCCTTAATATTATTGGGGCAGAGCAGACTGTACCTGTCCTGTAGATCACTGCGTCCACACAGACAGAGCTCATAGCCAAGTTCAGTCAAGTTGCCAACCTATACCGCTGCACAGGTGCAGCCAGGGCAGGCTGCGCAGGATCCTCCTTCCCTGTCACTCAGCAGATTGAGCAGCACACAGTATATTTCTGTGACATAATGCGCAGCTGTCGACAGCGCAGCCTTTATGGCTAATAGTGAATTGCTATTCCTGGCAGTGTTTCTGTGTCTTTCCACAATTGCATCTTAGTCCTTAAAGGGTTTCTGCACTCTGTTTAATCTGATGATCTATCCTCTAGATATCATCTTCTCACTGCTTACTGCTGGCAGAGTGACGTCATGACTTGTATCAACTGGCCTGGGCGGGGCTAAGCTTCATTCAAGTGAACAGAATTTAGCTGCGCCCAGGCCAGTGATACTAGTCGTGACATCACTGGGCCTGCGGTAAACAGTGAGAAGGCCGCGGCACTGCTGGAGCGCTGCTGCCTTCTCAAACAGCTGATCGGCGGGGGTCCCGGGTGTCGGACCCCCGCCGATCAGAAGCTGATGATCTATCCAGACGATAGATCATCAGTTTAAACAAAGTGCAGAACCCCTTTAAGGTGCAGATACAGTTGAAAGTTGTGGTGCTGTCTGATAATGATTGGCAGGGATCCGACCACTAGAGCCCACACTGTTCAAGACAAAAGGGCCTCTGCTCCCCGTTTGGTTGACGTGGCGGTCATACATGCGCTCTGCAGCTCCATTCAGCTCTGGGGGGCTGCTAAAGATAGTCAATGGCTTGTACTCCTCTGTCTCCTGCAGAGCTGAATGGAGCCACAGCCTAGGAGCACGGCCCTCATCCGTGCCATCCTTGGAGGTACCAGCAGTCGGACTCCTGCCGATCAGACACTTACCTTCTGTCCGTTGGATAGAGGATAGATTGTCCTAATGTGACAACCCTTCTGAAGGTGTTTCGGAATAATAATGGCCTGTCTACAGGATAGGTCATCAACATCAGAATGGTGGGGTCCGACAAACACTAATCTGCAGGGCTGCTTAGAGTTGGACCCCCACCAACCTGATGTTGATGGCCTATTGTGAAGATAGTTTAACACATTTTATAAAGAAAATCCTTATATTTTAGAAGATTTTGCAGTGTTTAGATGCTTATTACTTTCTTAAATGTTTAATAACTTTTGCATTCCTATAGTCCTACCTAGGACTGGCTACCCGTTCATAGGCATAGACATGCACGGAACTGTTTAGCATTTACGCATGCTATGCATTGTCCGTACCAAAGGGTGTAAAGGAACTCCTTGTTAGATGCCTACAATAAACTGTTTCCTCTGTGCCTTATCTAAGAGATATATCAGAGCGCTGCAGTTATTACTGAAGGTCAGTGTCCTCCCTCACGGCATGGCTTAACGTTTCCTTACAGATGGTTACCAGTGTTTTATGAATATAAACCTTGTATCTACATGTGCTATGGTAGTAGTAATAATAAGTTCTATTTTATATGAAATTTAAATTCTACAAACACTTAGTGCAATACATTGAGTACACAGGTTATGTGGATGTAAAATAATTTATATAATGACCAAATTAGTATCATTCTGTACAATTGATAGATTTCCCAAAAAGACTCTGTTAGGGCTCAGGCACCCGACCATATTTGTTAGTTGGTAGATCAGATGCAGACCTATTTTATAAAAAAAAAAAAGATAGAATATGTCCTATCCTTGTCCTTTTTTGTGTAGAAGGATAGGACATTTCTACAGGAGTCGGCATGCACACAGGCGGGGTCCGTGTTTTGCAAAATCAGTGATTTGCGGAACGCAAAATGGATACGGTCTTGTGCATGAGGCCTTAGACTGCATGATGTTCAGCAGGACGAGCGCTGATCAACGATAAATACAGGGAGTGCAGAATTATTAGGCAAGTTGTATTTTTGAGGATTAATGAGGATTAATTTTATTATTGAAGAACAACCATGTTCTCAATGAACCCAAAAAACTCATTAATATCAAAGCTGAATATTTTTGGAAGTAGTTTTTAGTTTGTTTTTAGTTTTAGCTATTTTAGGGGGATATCTGTGTGTGCAGGTGACTATTACTGTGCATAATTATTAGGCAACTTAACAAAAAACAAATATATACCCATTTCAATTATTTATTTTTACCAGTGAAACCAATATAACATCTCAACATTCACAAATATACATTTCTGACATTCAAAAACAAAACAAAAACAAATCAGTGACCAATATAGCCACCTTTCTTTGCAAGGACACTCAAAAGCCTGCCATCCATGGATTCTGTCAGTGTTTTGATCTGTTCACCATCAACATTGCGTGCAGCAGCAACCACAGCCTCCCAGACACTGTTCAGAGAGGTGTACTGTATTCCCTCCTTGTAAATCTCACATTTGATGATGGACCACAGGTTCTCAATGCGGTTCAGATCAGGTGAACAAGGAGGCCATGTCATTAGATTTTCTTCTTTTATACCCTTTCTTGCCAGCCACGCTGTGGAGTACTTGGACGCGTGTGATGGAGCATTGTCCTGCATGAAAATCATGTTTTTCTTGAAGGATGCAGACTTCTTCCTGTACCACTGCTTGAAGAAGGTGTCTTCCAGAAACTGGCAGTAGGACTGGGAGTTGAGCTTGACTCCATCCTCAACCCGAAAAGGCCCCACAAGCTCATCTTTGATGATACCAGCCCAAACCAGTACTCCACCTCCACCTTGCTGGCGTCTGAGTCGGACTGGAGCTCTCTGCCCTTTACCAATCCAGCCACGGGCCCATCCATCTGGCCCATCAAGACTCACTCTCATTTCATCAGTCCATAAAACCTTAGAAAAATCAGTCTTGAGATATTTCTTGGCCCAGTCTTGACGTTTCAGCTTGTGTGTCTTGTTCAGTGGTGGTCGTCTTTCAGCCTTTCTTACCTTGGCCATGTCTCTGAGTATTGCACACCTTGTGCTTTTGGGCACTCCAGTGATGTTGCAGCTCTGAAATATGGCCAAACTGGTGGCAAGTGGCATCTTGGCAGCTGCACGCTTGACTTTTCTCAGTTCATGGGCAGTTATTTTGCGCCTTGGTTTTTCCACACGCTTCTTGCGACCCTGTTGACTATTTTGAATGAAACGCTTGATTGTTCGATGATCACGCTTCAGAAGCTTTGCAATTTTAAGAGTGCTGCATCCCTCTGCAAGATATCTCACTATTTTTGACTTTTCTGAGCCTGTCAAGTCCTTCTTTTGACCCATTTTGCCAAAGGAAAGGAAGTTGCCTAATAATTATGCACACCTAATATAGGGTGTTGATGTCATTAGACCACACCCCTTCTCATTACAGAGATGCACATCACCTAATATGCTTAATTGGTAGTAGGCTTTCGAGCCTATACAGCTTGGAGTAAGACAACATGCATAAAGAGGATGATGTGGTCAAAATACTCATTTGCCTAATAATTCTGCACGCAGTGTACATCAACAGAGCCTGATGGAAAGTGAATGGGAAAGAAGATCACTTGTAATGATTGTGTAATCCCGGATGCGCTGCCTTTAATTTTGAATGAAAGATGCAAATCCACCCAACAAATGAGCTTTTACTCACCCACTGATTGGCGGCATGATTATAAGAGCCAGTTATCAGGAAGGAGCATCCCTATGAATGCTGGCCAGAAAGTCGTCCAGTCTAACAGGAGCTTAACCCATTAAGGTCTCAACTTAGCCTGGTACTTTTAATGAATTCAATTAAATGATATTTGAATATAATTCAGCATGAAAAACAAGTTACTTTTGAAATCTAGTTTTTGTTACACAAATCCTCTAATATTTTACTGTTAGAAGCTGTGACGCAGGGACAGAGCTGTAGCAGAAAGGACACCCCCCCCCCCCCGGAGAAAAGGCACACCCTTTTAAAATAATTTTTGTGTGACAGTGTGAGGAAACAATGCAATTCCAGGATTATTTTTAGGCTTCCATTGCATAATTGCATTGTAACTATATCCTATATTCAGCACGATTATCAAGATGCCAATTTTTCGTTATGTTTTACTATTTAAATTTTTTATTTTTTTTAAACTGTTTTCTTTTAAAATGATTGCTTTGTGTCGTTATATTCTGACACCCAAACATTTTTATTTTTCTGCCAACAGGGCTGCGTGAGAGCTCATTTTTCTGCTGGGTGAGATATACACTTTATTGATACCATATTGAGATACATAGCATCTTATGATAATTTTTTGTTACATTTTTGGGGGTGGCAAGGTGACCAATAAATGACAATATTGTCATTTGGGATTGTCACCGTGCAGTTAAATAATAGGAGAATTTAATAGGTTGGGTCTTTGCAGACGTGGTGATCGTATAATATATGGGAAAAGGGGGTGTTGAATTTTTTGATCGCTTGTACTATGTATTGCAATAATCCTGTATTAATAATGCATAGTCATTCTAATGCAGGATGTTATAGCGACCAGGAGATGGCAGGCCTGGTGCCCTTCAGAAGGCTGCCAGCTACCATTTCAAGTACTCAGTATACTGAAATTACTATTCACAGCAGGATCTGAGGTATTAAATGGCCAGGATCAGAGTTATGTGTGATCCCAGCAATGAGAACCAGGATAATATAATACAGTATATTATCTGTATTATCCTGTATAATATAGAAAATATATATCCTGTATAATATAGTAGGCATCTGCAAGCGATGGCACGAGACTGGCTGTGACCATGCCACTGCCATGACTTTCTATTACAGCTGGGATGTAATGGCACATAATGGAGCATTAAAGGATTGAATATCATGCCATTCATCAGTACATGAGGCAGTATAGGCTACCCTATTCGGAAAAAAGTAATTTTTTACAACACTGATTCAAGATCAGTTATATCTGGAATAAAGGCAAATATTTTACCACTGTGCAGTGGTGTACCTCCAATGGAGACAGACCATGCTGCTGCTGTGGGGCCTGTGGGGAAGATCATTGATGGTTATTGATATATATGTGAGGTACGCGGTATAATAGATGCAGTAGGTACAGATATATAGTATATACAGCAGTGTACTGATATGGTGGGTATAAGGTATAATAGATGCAGTGGCTACAGATATGTGTAACACCCCACTGTGACACACATAAAGAGACATTTTAGGCCGCAAGATACCACTCAGCATTTCCGACACCTGGGACGTGACATAGAGGGCCCTGGGACGCGGACGCCCGTTGCATATGTAGTATATACAACAGTGTACTGACATCTGAGGTACGAGTTATAATAGATGCAGTGTATACTATATATAGTATATCCAGCAGTGTACTGATATATGCCGTATGAGGTACTGAAATGTGAGGTATATGGTATAATAAACACAGTGGCTACAGATATATACAGTGCATTGCAAAAGTATTCACCACCTTGACTTTTTTCATATTTTGGTGCCTCACAACCTCGAATTAACATGAATTGTTTGAGGATTTGTATAATTTAATTTACAGAACGTGCCCACAACTTTGAAGATTTTTTTTTTTTTTTTTTTTGTGTGAAGCAAACAACAAATAGGACAAAATAACTGAAAAAGTCAATGTGCATAACTATTGACTCCCCTAAAGTCAATACTTTGTAGAGCCACCTTTTGCGGCAATCACAGCAATAAGTCCCTTTGGATAAGTCTCTTTGAGCTTGCCACATTTTACCACTGGGATTTTTGCCCATTCCTCCTTGCAAAACTGCTCCAGCTCCTTCAAGTTGGATGGTTTGCGCTTGTGAAAGTCTGACCACATATTTTCTATTGGATTGAGATCTGGGCTTTAACTAGGCCATTCCAACACATTTACATGTTTCCCCTTAAACGACTCAAGTGTTGCTTTAGCAGTGTTTGGGGTCATTGTTCTGCTTGAAGGTGAACCTCCGTCCTAGCCTCAAATCATGCACATAATGGTACAGGTTTTGCTCAAGAATATCTGTAGTGTACGGGAACTGTAATACCCGTCACTACCAAAGGTCACTTGGTGTGCTGTCGTCCCTCCTTAATTATGGAAAGTTGGTATATGTCAGTTTTATAAAATGTAATGTAATGTGTGTATTTCCCTGTCATTGAAACTTGCATGTACAGGCCTGCTAGGGGTGTCATTTCTACTTCTAGTCCATAGAGGGAGCTAGGGAGCCCTAGTTTATAAAAGGCCCAGACAGGGAAGTGCAAGTCAGACGGAGTCTAGTGTCTGTAATCTACAGTTGGAGATTAGACAATGTCTGAGACAAGTCCAGGCCTGAAGCCTGCTGTTCAGGAGAAGATTCCCTCCTGAATTCCCACATGCAGAAGCAGGAATTTCTTAGCCTAAGAGCCTGAGGAACCATCCAGAAGCTAAGAGAGACAGAGGCAAAGATCAGAGGAGCCAGAGGTACTGAGAGAAACAGAGGAGGTACTTATTTAAGCCATAATCGAGGATATAAAGCCAGACTTAGGTTAATGGGCCTTGGTGAAGAATTGCTACATTCCAGGATCAGACAGAGTTAGAGTGCAAGCTCCTTTGCTGCAAGTCCTGTGTTTAACACTCTGTAATTACCCTGCTGTACTGAATTGCCTGCATCGACCGAATTGCAAAATCGACTGTATGCTGAGGAACTGCGTTTCCAATATTGTCTCTGCCTGCAAACTACTAAAGTTGAAGTTCTGTTTTAACACCACGTTTCCTCAAATTATTCCTGCATCCGCAAACGGCGTGCCACCGTTTACTTGGCACTGGCGTCACGAACTATTCCTACCTATACCTGCCCTTGCAGAGAGTCAGCTGTACCAGGTTAGTGTATATTGCACTACTACACTCAGAAACACCTACTACGCACAACTTGAGTACACTGCACCTCTCTTTTGGCGTCACGAACAGGATACGCACGCTTTATAGTGCAAGAAGCGTGAACTTTGTGCCTTATACCGTTGCCCTGTGACCAAAGTGACAATTTTCCTGTTTATTTCAAGTGGACTTTGTGGACTGAAAATTATACCCAAAGTGTACCAAAAACCTCTAAAAAGCGCTGTGCAGTGTTGCGCTACCCAGAGGAAGAAAATCGCCGCATTGGAGTGTGGTTTTGTGGACTTTAAACATTCCTGCTTGCTGTCAGTGAATAGACAGCGTTTGTACCTAAAGATGGCCGCTGAGCTTGCTGAATTTACTGCTGCGTCACCTTCATCCCGAAAAGGCGGGAGAAATTGGCGCCTTTCTGAGGAAAAAGCGGGAAGAAGGTCAAGGGCAGGCGCCACGGCTTATCTGGACATTTGCATGTCTGCCAGAATGGACACCGCCTTCCCTATACTGGAGTGCCTGGGGGGCGGCCTCCCAGAGCAATGGGAGGAGCTGGCTACTCTAATTGACGCGACCCTATCGCTCTCCTCAGTAGGATCGAGCATGTTGGATTGTGAGCAGAGTGTTACTGCAGCGTCCGCACCTGTAAATGCAAAGATGTCGGATGTTGGTGTTGAGCCAGAGGAGGCTCCACCGGCCTACGCTCCGGGACCGGAGCAACCCGCCTGCCGCACAAGGGAGAAAGAACCCGAGCCCTACTATGGCTCGTGGAGGGACTTTTTCCAGCCATCTTTCAAATGGTCTTCCCTGATGGCGGAGATCCGAGAGGCCGCTATCAAGCGGAACACAAAGACTAAAATCGTCTATGAGGAACTGACCAAGACCATACATGAGAAACATACGCACACCCAACCCCGCCTGGAAAGGAGAAAGGGAGTGGTGCTGTCGTTTGACAAATCCCGTGGCTACGGGTTTATTCAGGAGTATCTAACTGGCAGAGACCTCTATGTGAATCGAAGGTCTGTCAAAAGAGACTACCTCCCTTCGTACCAGCACAGCCTCCGCGAGGGAGAGGAAGTGGAGTACACCCCTGCCGAGAGCCTGCGAGGCCCCTATGCGACTGCTGTGACCTGTCCGAAGCGAGGACCTGAGGATTGGGAGGCAGAAGAAGGAGAAGACTACTCTGGCTGCGAGCGAGAACCGGAACGCTCTCCAGAGCCGGCCCATCACGCCTTTCAGGAGCGGAGCTCCTTCATTGGGCCAAATGTCTTCTGGCAGCCAACCGTGTTGGAGAAATGGGTGAGCCCCTATCCTTCCCCCGAGCTGCCTCGTCGGGAGAAGACAATATCTGAGCTGGAACAGTTAAAAGGACTTAGTGCTACCTTTCAGAACATCCGGATGGGTCGGAGACCAGACGCATCGCCAGAACCTGCCAAGGCCGAGTCCGCTTCATCGGTGACTGTACCTGCGTCGGCGGCGCCAGCAGAGGACAGCGACTCCGACACAGAGAGCATCGGTGAGCAGATCGTCCGGCTGGAGGAGAAGTTGCGGGAGTTGCGCAAGACATACACCGCCAGGATCCAGACGCCGCCGAGGAAGGATGAGGTAAGGGTGCCTGTCACCACCCGCCGACCGCCTTCTGTTGTCACCGCTCCGTCAGTGCCCCAGACCGGACCCGCGATTGCCGTAAACTGCTGCACCCAGAGCACCGGACCGCTTGCTGCGGCGGTGCCAAGCACGTCACACCCTGCAGTGATCATGCCAGGGCCGGCACGGTCCATCAGAGGGTTCACCCCTAGGCCTATGGGGCCAATACCTATTAGGGGCCCCTTTACCCTACAGCTGCCCCCTGATACAGTTATGTGGGCACACCCTCCTGTAGAGGAATACTACAGACGATACTTGCCAGCAGAGCCAAGTGGTTATGATGTGCCACCGTGAATCAGCCTGCTAGGCCTTTGATTTATTTCTTCTGAAGTTTCATGTTAACCCTTCCAGGACAGGAGTCCTATGTTGCTGGTCCTTTGTTGCGAGCTGCCAGTTTGTCCACGGCTCAGTGGTAGGTGTTGACCACTGAAATTACAAAGTCAGCAAGGCCAGGCTTGTTTCCAGGACCTCCTGCCTGCTTTTGTACCCCACACCAAGTTGTGCCTGTTCCTTTGTTGCACCTTTTACCCTTCACCCCCTTTTCAGGTTGATCAGGGGTTTTACAGCACTTTTCTTGCTGTCCTTTTATTGTGCAACCTGATACTAAGGAACCGTGCCCGGAGACAGACTCAAAAGGACCTGAGCCTCTGACATTCTTACTCTTTTAAAAGTATTGTGCCCAGAGATGGACTCCACTGCATGAGAGCCTCTGTGATTTGATAAGAAATAACCTGGGTACGGACTCATGTTTGTTATTTGAGCCTCCAAGAACTTTTATACCGTTTTCTACTGTTTTATCATGGACTTATTCATTGTCATGGACTATCCTGGTTATATTGTTACGCTGTGCCAGGTCAGCGCCCCCGTTCCATTCATTATCCTGAGAGAAGAGAACGACGCCCCTTGTCACTGCCCTGCACCTTTGCCAATTGGACCTGATGTAAATGCAGTTGAATTGCATATATGTATGCCTGCATGTCTCTTTTTCTATTTCAGGTAGAGATTCCAGTTGGGCGACCCATGATGGAGTACGAGGGCGTACTCAGCTTAAAGCAGTGGGGTATGTAGTGTACGGGAACTGTAATACCCGTCACTACCAAAGGTCACTTGGTGTGCTGTCGTCCCTCCTTAATTATGGAAAGTTGGTATATGTCAGTTTTATAAAATGTAATGTAATGTGTGTATTTCCCTGTCATTGAAACTTGCATGTACAGGCCTGCTAGGGGTGTCATTTCTACTTCTAGTCCATAGAGGGAGCTAGGGAGCCCTAGTTTATAAAAGGCTCAGACAGGGAAGTGCAAGTCAGACGGAGTCTAGTGTCTGTAATCTACAGTTGGAGATTAGACAATGTCTGAGACAAGTCCAGGCCTGAAGCCTGCTGTTCAGGAGAAGATTCCCTCCTGAATTCCCACATGCAGAAGCAGGAATTTCTTAGCCTAAGAGCCTGAGGAACCATCCAGAAGCTAAGAGAGACAGAGGCAAAGATCAGAGGAGCCAGAGGTACTGAGAGAAACAGAGGAGGTACTTATTTAAGCCATAATCAAGGATATAAAGCCAGACTTAGGTTAATGGGCCTTGGTGAAGAATTGCTACATTTCAGGATCAGACAGAGTTAGAGTGCAAGCTCCTTTGCTGCAAGTCCTGTGTTTAACACTCTGTAATTACCCTGCTGTACTGAATTGCCTGCATCGACCGAATTGCAAAATCGACTGTATGCTGAGGAACTGCGTTTCCAATATTGTCTCTGCCTGCAAACTACTAAAGTTGAAGTTCTGTTTTAACACCACGTTTCCTCAAATTATTCCTGCATCCGCAAACGGCGTGCCACCGTTTACTTGGCACTGGCGTCACGAACTATTCCTACCTATACCTGCCCTTGCAGAGAGTCAGCTGTACCAGGTTAGTGTATATTGCACTACTACACTCAGAAACACCTACTACGCACAACTTGAGTACACTGCATATCCCTGTATTTAGCACCATCCATCTTTCCCTCAACTCTGACCAGTTTCCCAGTCCTGGCTGCTGAAAAACATCCCCACAGCATGATGCTGCCACCACCATGTTTCACTGTGGGGATGGTGTTCTTTGGGTGATGTGATGTGTTGGGTTTGCACCAGACATAGCGTTTTCTTTGATGGCCAGAGCACCTTCCTCCATACATTTTGGGAGTCTCCCACATGCCTTTTCGCAAACTTACAACGTGCCTTTTTGTTTTTAGCTGAAAGTAATGGCTTTCTTCTGGCCACTCTGCCATAAACCCCAACTCTATGGAGCGTACGGCTTATTGTCGTCCTATGTACAGATACTCCAGTCTCTGCTGTGGAACTCTGCAGCTCCTCCAGGGTTACCTTAGGTCTCTGTGCTGCCTCTCTGATTAATGTCCTCCTTGCCCGGTCCCTGAGTTTTGGTGGGCGGCTGTCTCTTGGCAGGTTTGCTGTTGTGCCATGTTCTTTCCATTTGGTTATGATAGATTTTTTTGTGCTCCTGGGGATCATCAAAGATTTGTATATTTTTTTTATAACCTAACCCTGACTTGTACTTCTCAACAACATTGTCCATTAGTCTACTTTCACACTCGCGTTTTGGCTTTCCGTTTGTGAGATCCGTTCAGGGCTCTCACAAGCGGTCCAAAACTGATCAGTTTGCATTCTAATGCATTCTGAATGGAAAAGGATCCTCTCAGAATGCATCAGTTTGCATCTGTTCAGTTTCCATTCCGCTTTGAAGACGGACACCAAAACACTGCTTGCAGCATATGCTGGGAGGAAGATACCTGCCTTGCCAGACACAACCCCTCACTGTGTCACATACCCCCCCCCCCTTTGTTCAACCATGAGGGTGTGGACACACGCCAGACAATGCACCTGGTACAGGGCATCCACGTTTCCGTGCAACTGGCCTGGTCTGTGTTCTACCGAGAACTTAAAGTTCTGCAGAGACAGTATAGCACAGAGGCCTACTTCGGAGGCATCCGTTTGTACCACGAACTCCCTCTTGAAGTCGGGCGTCACCAAAACCGGTGACCAACACAGGGCCGACTTCAAAGCAGCAAAAGTCGCTTCCGCTCGATCATCCCAGCAAACCATCACTGATTTTTGGCCTTTCAAAAGCCCTGTCAAGGGCGCGGTTAGAGTAGCAAAGTGGGGAACAAACCTCATGTAATAGCCCACCATTCCCAGGAATGACTTTATTTGCCTAGTGGTGAAAGGTCGGGGCAAATTCCATATCGCCTCTATTTTGTTCACTTGGGGTTTGATGAATACGCCCAATGACATACCCCAGGTAGTTAGTCTCTTCTAACCCTATCACACATTTTTTTGGGTTAGCGGTTAGGCCAGCTTTCCGAAGGAAGTCCACTACAGCCTGCACTTTAGGTAGGTGACTTTCCCAGTCGGTACTGTGGACAATATCGTCCAGGTAAGCCAAAGCGTGCCAACGATGTGGACGAAGCACAATGTCCATTAGTCACTGAAAAGTGGCGGGGGCGCCATGCAGACCAAAGGGTAAGACCTTATATTGATACAGCCCCTCAGGAATGATGAAGGCAGTTTTCTTTGGCAGCCTCCGTTAAGTGCACCTGCCATTACCCTTTCGTGAGGTCCAAAACAGAAAAATACGGGGCTTGTCCTAACCTCTCGATGAGCTCATCCATTGGGGCATGGGATACGCATCGAATTTGGAAACCTCGTTAAGTTTTCGAAAGTTTTTACAAAATCGCAACGTCCCGTCTGGCTTGGGTATCAATACTATAGGACTGGCCACTCACTTTTTGACTCCTCAATGACGTCTAGCTGCAACATTAGCTGCACCTCCTCCAATATGGCTTGTCGCCGAGCCTCGGGTACCCGGTATGGTTTTAATCAGACTTTTGCCTGAGGCTCAGTGACAATGTCATGCTGGATTATGGAAGTGCGTCCAGGGAGGTCCGAGAACACATCCGTGTTCCGACTAACGAACTACCTGGCCTCCTGAGTCTGTTTAGAGGAGAGGCTGTCAGCAATTTTTACTGTGGCAGGCGCCTCTCTTGCATCAGACAGAGGGGCTGGTACCTCTTCTCCTAAAAAACCCGGCCGCGGGCTGTCTTCTGTACAGTTTTCCCTATCTTTCCACGGTTTGAGTAAATTCACATGATAAACCTGCTCCGGCTTTTGCCACCCTGGCTGGTGTACCTTGTAGTTTACATCTCCAATTTTCTCGAGTACCTCGTAGGGCCCCTGCCACCTAGCCAGGAACTTACTGTCCACGGTCGGCACCAGAACCTCTTTAGGTAGTCCCACTTGGGAAAACATCTCCATTAACTCCTTAGCTATGATTTTGGCCGAGGTATGTCGCAGTGGCACCACCTCCGGGTACCGAGTGGTGTAGTCTAGAATAACTAAGATGTGTTGATGCCCTCTGGCGGACTTCAGTACTGGGTCTATGAGGTCCATAGCTATTCGGTCAAACAGTACTTTGATAATTAAGAGAGGTACTAGTGGACTACGGAAATGTGGCTGGGGGCTAGTTATCTGGCAGGTCGGGCGAGACTTACAAAACTCTTCCACTTCTTTGAATATGCTGGGCCAGTAAAACCACTTTAGAATATGATCCTGAGTTTTCTGCAACCCCAGGTGACCCCCGCAAACGTGTCGGTGGGCTAGATCTAACACAAGCTTGCGATAAGCCTTGGGGACCACCAACTGTTCAATAGGCTCACCCCTCAGATCCCAAAAACAGAGACTTCTCTGCTGAGCCCAGCTGCTTATTTAAGGACAGCCAGTTGCTGCCAAAACCCGGACCGGCACTTAAACTCCGGTCCGGTATTTGACCTCACCTGGCTGGAAACCAGCCCAGCCGCACATGCTGGGAGGAAAATACCTGCCTTGCCAGGCACAACCCCTCACAGAAATGACAGATCATGTGACACTTAGATTGCACACAGGTGGACATCATTTCACTAATTATGTGACTTCTGAAGGTAATTGGTTGCACCAGAGCTTCTTATGGGCTTCCTAACAAAGGGGGTGAATACATATGCATGTGCCAATTTTCTGTTTTCTATTTCTAAACAATAGTTTTATTTATCTATTTTTCTAATTTCACTTCACCAACTTAGACTATTGTGTTCTGATCCATCACATAAAATTCCAATTAACAAAACATTGAACTTAAGGCTGTAATGTAACAAAACAGGAAAAAAGTCAAGGGGGGTGAATACTTGTAGGCATTGTAGTAATACAGCAGTGTACTGATATTGGGGGTACAAGGTATAATTGATTCAGTGTATACTTTATAGTATATAGTATAGTACAGTCGTGGCCAAAAGTTTTGAGAATGACACAAATATTAGTTTTCACAAAGTTTGCTGCTAAACTGCTTTTAGATCTTTGTTTCAGTTGTTTCTGTGATGTAGTGAAATATAATTACACGCACTTCATACGTTTCAAAGGCTTTTATCGACAATTACATGACATTTATGCAAAGAGTCAGTATTTGCAGTGTTGGCCCTTCTTTTTCAGGACCTCTGCAATTCGACTGGGCATGCTCTCAATCAACTTCTGGGCCAATTCCTGACTGATAGCAACCCATTCTTTCATAATCACTTCTTGGAGTTTGTCAGAATTAGTGGGTTTTTGATTGTCCACCCGCCTCTTGAGGATTGACCACAAGTTCTCAATGGGATTAAGATCTGGGGAGTTTCCAAGCCATGGACCCAAAATGTCAATGTTTTGGTCCCCGAGCCACTTAGTTATGACTTTTGCCTTATGGCACGGTGCTCCAACATGCTGGAAAATGCATTGTTCTTCACCAAACTGTTGTTGGATTGTTGGAAGAAGTTGCTGTTGGAGGGTGTTTTGGTGCCATTCTGTATTCATGGCTGTGTTTTGGGGCAAAATTGTGAGTGAGCCCACTCCCTTGGATGAGAAGCAACCCCACACATGAATGGTCTCAGGATGCTTTACTGTTGGCATGACACAGGACTGATGGTAGCGCTCACCTTTTCTTCTCCGGACAAGCCTTTTTCCAGATGCCCCAAACATTCGGAAAGAGGCTTCATCGGAGAACATGACTTTGCCCCAGTCCTCAGCAGTCTATTCACCAAACTTTCTGCAGAAGATCAATCTGTCCCTGATGTTTTTTTTGGAGAGAAGTGGCTTCTTTGCTGGCCTTCTTGACACCAGGCCATCTTCCAAAAGTCTTCGCCTCACTGTGCATGCAGATGCGCTCTCACCTGCCTGCTGCCGTTCCTGAGCAAGCTCTGCACTGGTGGCACTCTGATCCCGCAGCTGAGCCACTTGACATCCTCTTTAGGAGACGATCCTGGCGCTTGCTGGACTTTCTTGGACGCACTGAAGCCTTCTTAACCACCTCCGGACCGCCTAACGCAGGATCGCGTTCCGGAGGTGGCAGCGCTGCGCACAGTCACGCATATATGCGTCATCTCGCGAGACGCGAGACTTCCTGTGAACGCGCGCACACAGGAACGGAAGGTAAGAGAGTTGATCTCCAGCCTGCCAGCGGCGATCGTTCGCTGGCAGGCTGGAGATGTGTTTTTTTTAACCCCTAACAGGTATATTAGACGCTGTTTTGATAACAGCGTCTAATATACCTGCTACCTGGTCCTCTGGTGGTCCCCTTTGTTTGGATCGACCACCAGAGGACACAGGTAGCTCAGTAAAGTAGCACCAAGCACCACTACACTACACTACACCCCCCCGTCACTTATTAACCCCTTATTAGCCCCTGATCACCCCTGATCACCCCATATAGACTCCCTGATCACCCCCCTGTCATTGATTACCCCCCTGTCATTGATCAACCCCCTGTAAAGCTCCATTCAGACGTCCGCATGATTTTTACGGATCCACTGATAGATGGATCGGATCCGCAAAACGCATCCGGACGTCTGAATGAAGCCTTACAGGGGCGTGATCAATGACTGTGGTGATCACCCCATATAGACTCCCTGATCACCCCCCTGTCATTGATTACCCCCCTGTCATTGATTACCCCCCTGTAAAGCTCCATTCAGATGTCCGCATGATTTTTACGGATGCACTGATAGATGGATCGGATCCGCAAAACGCATCCGGACGTCTGAATGAAGCCTTACAGGGGTGTGATCAATGACTGTGGTGATCACCCCATATAGACTCCCTGATCACCCCCCTGTAAAGCTCCATTCAGATGTCCGCATGATTTTTACGGATGCACTGATAGATGGATCGGATCCGCAAAACGCATCCGGACGTCTGAATGAAGCCTTACAGGGGCATGATCAATGACTGTGGTGATCACCCCATATAGACTCCCTGATCACCCCCCTGTAAAGCTCCATTCAGATGTCCGCATGATTTTTACGGATGCACTGATAGATGGATCGGATCCGCAAAACGCATCCGGACGTCTGAATGAAGCCTTACAGGGGCATGATCAATGACTGTGGTGATCACCCCATATAGACTCCCTGATCACCCCCCTGTAAAGCTCCATTCAGATGTCCGCATGATTTTTACGGATGCACTGATAGATAGATGGATCGGATCCGCAAAACGCATCCGGACGTCTGAATGAAGCCTTACAGGGGCATGATCAATGACTGTGGTGATCACCCCATATAGACTCCCTGATCACCCCCCTGTAAAGCTCCATTCAGATGTCCGCATGATTTTTACGATGCACTGATAGATGGATCGGATCCGCAAAACGCATCCGGACGTCTGAATGAAGTCTTACAGGGGCATGATCAATGACTGTGGTGATCACCCCATATAGACTCCCTGATCACCCCCCTGTAAAGCTCCATTCAGATGTCCGCATGATTTTTACGGATGCACTGATAGATGGATCGGATCCGCAAAACGCATCCGGAAGTCTGAATGAAGCCTTACAGGGGCATGATCAATGACTGTGGTGATCACCCCCCTGTCATTGATTACCCCCCTGTAAAGCTCCATTCAGATGTCCGCATGATTTTTACGGATCCACTGATAGATGGATCGGATCCGCAAAACGCATACGGACGTCTGAATGAAGCCTTACAGGGGCATGATCAATGACTGTGGTGATCACCCCATATAGACTCCCTGATCACCCCCCTGTAAAGCTCCATTCAGATGTCCGCATGATTTTTACGGATGCACTGATAGATGGATCGGATCCGCAAAACGCATCCAGACGTCTGAATGAAGCCTTACAGGGGCATGATCAATGACTGTGGTGATCACCCCATATAGACTCCCTGATCACCCCCCTGTAAAGCTCCATTCAGATGTCCGCATGATTTTTACAGATGCACTGATAGATGGATCGGATCCGCAAAACGCATCCGGACGTCTGAATGAAGCCTTACAGGGGCGTGATCAATGACTGTGGTGATCACCCCATATAGACTCCCTGATCACCCCCCTGTCATTGATTACCCCCCTGTCATTGATTAACCCCCTGTAAAGCTCCATTCAGATGTCCGCATGATTTTTACGGATGCACTGATAGATGGATCGGATCCGCAAAACGCATACGGACGTCTGAATGAAGCCTTACACGGGCGTGATCAATGACTGTGGTTATCACCCCATATAGACTCCCTGATCACCCCCCTGTCATTGATCACCCTCCTGTCATTGATCAACCCCCTGTCATTGATCACCCCCCCTGTCATTGATCACCCCCCTGTCATTGATCACCCTCTGTAAGGCTCCATTCAGACATTTTTTTGGCCCAAGTTAGCGGAATTATTATTTTTTTTTCTTACAAAGTCTCATATTCCACTAACTTGTGTCAAAAAATAAAATCTCACATGAACTCACCATACCCCTCACGGAATCCAAATGCGTAAAATTTTTTAGACATTTATATTCCAGACTTCTTCTCACTCTTTAGGGCCCCTAGAATGCCAGGGCAGTATAAATACCCCACATGTGACCCCATTTCGGAAAGAAGACACCCCCAGGTATTCCGTGAGGGGCATATTGAGTCCATGAAAGATTGAAATTTTTGTCCCAAGTTAGCGGAACGGGAGACTTTGTGAGAAAAAAATTTAAAATATCAATTTCCGCTTACTTGTGCCAAAAAAAAAAAATTTCTATGAACTCGCCATGCCCCTCATTGAATACCTTGGGGTGTCTTCTTTCCAAAATGGGGTCACATGTGGGGTATTTATACTGCCCTGGCATTCTAGGGGCCCCAAAGCGTGAGAAGAAGTCTGGTATCCAAATGTCTAAAAATGCCCTCCTAAAAGGAATTTGGGCACCTTTGCGCATCTAGGCTGCAAAAAAGTGTCACACATCTGGTATCGCCGTACTCAGGAGAAGTTGGGGAATGTGTTTTGGGGTGTCATTTTACATATACCCATGCTGGGTGAGAGAAATATCTTGGTCAAATGCCAACTTTGTATAAAAAAATGGGAAAAGTTGTCTTTTGCCAAGATATTTCTCTCACCCAGCATGGGTATATGTAAAATGACACCCCAAAACACATTCCCCAACTTCTCCTGAATACGGCGATACCACATGTGTGACACTTTTTTGCAGCCTAGGTGGGCAAAGGGGCCCATATTCCAAAGAGCACCTTTAGGATTTCACAGGTCATTTACCTACTTACCACACATTAGGGCCCCTGGAAAATGCCAGGGCAGTATAACTACCCCACAAGTGACCCCATTTTGGAAAGAAGACACCCCAAGGTATTCCGTGAGGGGCATGGCGAGTTCCTAGAATTTTTTATTTTTTGTCACAAGTTAGTGGAAAATGCTGATTTTTTTTTTTTTTTTCATACAAAGTCTCATATTCCACTAACTTGTGACAAAAAATAAAAACTTCCATGAACTCACTATGCCCATCAGCGAATACCTTGGGGTCTCTTCTTTCCAAAATGGGGTCACTTGTGGGGTAGTTATACTGCCCTGGCATTCTAGGGGCCCAAATGTGTGGTAAGGAGTTTGAAATCAAATTCTGTAAAAAATGACCTGTGAAATCCGAAAGGTGCTCTTTGGAATATGGGCCCCTTTGCCCACCTAGGCTGCAAAAAAGTGTCACACATCTGGTATCTCCGTACTCAGGAGAAGTTGGGGAATGTGTTTTGGGGTGTCATTTTACATATACCCATGCTGGGTGAGAGAAATATCTTGGCAAAAGACAACTTTTCCCATTTTTTTATACAAAGTTGTCATTTGACCAAGATTTTTTTCTCACCCAGCATGGGTATATGTAAAAAGACACCCCAAAACACATTCCTCAACTTCTCCTGAATACAGAGATACCAGATGTGTGACACTTTTTTGCAGCCTAGGTGGGCAAAGGGGCCCATATTCCAAAGAGCACCTTTCGGATTTCACAGGTCATTTTTTACAGAATTTGATTTCAAACTCCTTGCCACACATTTGGGCCCCTAGAATGCCAGGGCAGTATAACTACCCCACAAGTGACCCCATTTTGGAAAGAAGAGACCCCAAGGTATTCGCTGATGGGCATAGTGAGTTCATGGAAGTTTTTATTTTTTGTCACAAGTTAGTGGAATATAAGACTTTGTATGAAAAAAAAATAAAAAAAATAAAATCATCATTTTCCACTAACTTGTGACAAAAAATAAAAAATTCTAGGAACTTGCCATGCCCCTCACGGAATACCTTGGGGTGTCTTCTTTCCAAAATGGGGTCACTTGTGGGGTAGTTATACTGCCCTGGCATTCTAGGGGCCCAAATGTGTGGTAAGGAGTTTGAAATCAAATTCTGTAAAAAATGACCTGTGAAATCCGAAAAGTGCTCTTTGGAATATGGGCCCCTTTGCCCACCTAGGCTGCAAAAAAGTGTCACACATCTGGTATCTCCGTACTCAGGAGAAGTTGGGGAATGTGTTTTGGGGTGTCATTTTACATATACCCATGCTGGGTGAGAGAAATATCTTGGCAAAAGACAACTTTTCCCATTTTTTTATACAAAGTTGGCATTTGACCAAGATATTTATCTCACCCAGCATGGGTATATGTAAAAAGACACCCCAAAACACATTCCTCAACTTCTCCTGAATACAGAGATACCAGATGTGTGACACTTTTTTGCAGCCTAGGTGGGCAAAGGGGCCCATATTCCAAAGAGCACCTTTCGGATTTCACAGGTCATTTTTTACAGAATTTGATTTCAAACTCCTTACCACACATTTGGGCCCCTAGAATGCCAGGGCAGTATAACTACCCCACAAGTGACCCCATTTTGGAAAGAAGAGACCCCAAGGTATTTCGTGATGGGCATAGTGAGTTCATAGAAGTTTTTATTTTTTGTCACAAGTTAGTGGAATATGAGACTTTGTAAGAAAAAAAAAAAAAAAAAAAATCATCATTTTCCGCTAACTTGTGACAAAAAATAAAAAGTTCTATGAACTCACTATGCCCATCAGCGAATACCTTAGGGTGTGTACTTTCCGAAATGGGGTCATTTGTGGGGTGTTTGTACTGTCTGGCCATTGTAGAACCTCAGGAAACATGACAGGTGCTCAGAAAGTCAGAGCTGCTTCAAAAAGCGGAAATTCACATTTTTGTACCATAGTTTGTAAACGCTATAACTTTTACCCAAACCATTTTTTTTTTACCCAAACATTTTTTTTTTATCAAAGACATGTAGAACAATAAATTTAGAGCAAAATTTCTATATGGATCTCGTTTTTTTTGCAAAATTTTACAACTGAAAGTGAAAAATGTCATTTTTTTGCAAAAAAATCGTTAAATTTCGATTAATAACAAAAAAAGTAAAAATGTCAGCAGCAATGAAATACCACCAAATGAAATCTCTATTAGTGAGAAGAAAAGGAGGTAAAATTCATTTGGGTGGTAAGTTGCATGACCGAGCAATAAACGGTGAAAGTAGTGTAGGTCAGAAGTGTAAAAAGTGGCCTGGTCTTTCAGGGTGTTTAAGCACTGGGGGCTGAGGTGGTTAACAAGAATTGAACCTCTTTCAGTGAACTTGATGATCCCATAAATTGTTGATTGAGGTGCAATCTTAGTAGCCACAATATCCTTGCCTGTGAAGCCATTTTTATGCAACGCAATGATGGCTGCACACGTTTCTTTGCAGGTCACCATGGTTAACAATGGAAGAACAATGATTTCAAGCATCACCCTCCTTTTAACATGTCAAGTCTGCCATTTTAACCCAATCAGCCTGACATAATGATCTCCAGCCTTGTGCTCGTCAACATTCTCACCTGAGTTAACAAGACGATTACTGAAATGATCTCAGCAGGTCCTTTAATGACAGCAATGAAATGCAGTGGAAAGGTTTTTTTGGGATTAAGTTAATTTTCATGGCCAAGAAGGACTATGCAATTGATTTGATCACTCTTCATAACATTCTGGAGTATATGAAAATTGCTATTATAAAAACTTAAGCAGCAACTTTTCCAATTTCCAATATTTATCTATTTCTCAAAACTTTTGGCCACGACTGTATATTCAGCAGAGTACTGATATGTGAGGTTTGAGGATAATAGATGCAGTGTGTACAAATATATAGTATATCCAGCAGTGTACTGATAAATGCCGTATGAGGTATAATAGACACAGTGGCTACAGATATGTAATACGTACAGCAGTGTACTCAAATGTAAGGTATGAGGTATAATAGATGTAGTATGTAGAAATACTGTATATAGTTTATACAGCAGTGTACTGATATGTGAGGAACAATGTGTATTTATACCTCACATTTCAGTACACTGGTATATATACTAAATACAGTATCTGTACAGACTACATCTGTTATACCTCTTACAATCTGACCATCGGCCACATGTGACCTGTCATATCACGCCTCCTTTTATCCACTCCATTCTACCTTCTACCCAGTGTCGGACTGTGGTGCCGACCTGTACCCCTGTAGGCCAATCCGAGTCTGCTTCTACCATAAGGCTCGCTCCCTTTAAATCCAGTATCACTGCTCCTGTCCTACAAGTCCCAAACTAAGGAAACAAGTTTAAATTGGGGCAATCCTGCTGCCAGTGTGGGATAGATTGTCAGGGGACAATAATATTCTGTACTTCATGGCAGCATTTATTTGGCACTGTTGGGTAGGCGTTTTCTGTTGGAATATTGTATTTATATGGGGATGTAATTTGGCAATGCACACTAGTATCAGATGCTGTAATGGAGGTATTTTGAGCTTGGCATGTATATATATGTTGCGGTTTGCAAGCGTAAAGTATGTTCCTGACCACGCGATTATGCATTTTTGTGTTCCACTTTTTTTAATTTCTTGTATTGATGGTTTACATAGGGGCATGAAAATAAAATTAACCTCCGCATTGTGCATCATTATTTTTATGCAATATCATATGTGGGCTGCTGGGGTTTGTGTGCCAGGGCTGTTTTGTAATCCCAGTCCAGCTCTGATGGCACACTATACAATACACACAAGCAAGCATAGTTCATGAAACAAGGGGAGGGATCAGAAATGGTTAGTGGGAGACGTTATGGATGGGTCATGGGGGCCCAATTTAGATTCTTGCTATGGGGCCCAAAGATTTCTATATACACCCCTGCCACTGTGTCTCTCTTATTTCATCCACAGGCCCACAACATTTTTGGCATGTGTCATCACATTTCCATATTCTGAATTTAATCTTCCCTAGAAGCATTGCTTCTTGGAAAGAATATAGTACTGCATCATACAACGTCGACACACACTGCAGTGCACAAAGAGAGTCTATTGTTCCATTAGTCATAAAAATAAGTACTCGTGTGCCACTGTAGAGAATCTGCGAACTCAGCCCTGCCATGTGCATGAGGCATAATTGGTACTTTGAAAGGCTCTGGCTGGGGCCACTGCCTCTGGAAATGATTATGTATGACACTCTCTGTGGACACAATGTAAATAATACTGTTGTAAGAGATAATCATGGATAGTACTGTTTTCAGGGAATTGTAGATGGCACTGTTATTGAGATTCTGTGGATGGCACTATTGCATTGAGACTGTGGACAGTACTGCTATAAGGTATTGTGGCAGACTGTGATATGGAGCAACACAGTAGATGGTAGTCTTGAAAGATTGCTTGGTAATTGATCTCAGGGTTTATTTGGAATGCCAAATTTGAAGCCAGTAAAGAATTCTGTCACCTAAGATAAGGCATGTGGAAGCTATCTCACTCTGATTCAACATGTGCAATGAGCGCAGGAGAAGAGGTGGTGCAGAGTACGTGAGTGGTGGTAGCAACGAAGGTAGTAGATTTACACTCATAGTCCTTGATGGAGTATAAGTAACTCCATTTTGTCTTACTCAGCCATGTGTATTACATTTGGTTAGTGTACTACAAAATACCCCTTCCCCCTATGGAATGTGAGACACTTCCTTAAACTGTTTCATGGAATCCATACAGTTTGAAAGTAAGAACAGTTCAAGCCATAAAAGGACATCTCGTTCAACTGTATGCTACCCTATGTGTATATACCTGATTGGTCAAATGCTGTTACTATGAGTCAGCTATTATGTTAATGCAGAAGCTTATGTGTGACCATACCATAGGTCAAATACTAATGCTAACATATGATTGGATGTAAAGGAAGCTCAACCCCCTCTATTAAAACTGTTTGCCAGCTGTGAATAAACTAGAATGGGTTAGAACTACACACTCTTCAGTGTTATCTTATTCATTCTCCTGGTACCAGTTAGGGTTAATTCAAGCTGATCACCGAAATCTGAAGACAGGGACAAGTTAGGTAAAAGAGAGTAAAATCTCCTAACAAATCTGGGGTCTCAGGTCCGGGATTGGGAGGGTCCTCTTCAGGTCTACAGTGAAAGACATCAATTTTTGTCCAACTCTTGGACCTGGAGCACTGACCAAAATCTCATCCAAGTAAGTCGAACCATCTATTTATGATTTCGGTGAATTGCGGTGTCTGGGTACACGCAGAAAGCTATAGATAGCTTTAAAAAGTTGTTGATTATAAGAAGCTCCAGGAGCTCATATCAGTATAGTGCACTAAGGATTTCTGTTTAGGAAACAGAAGGTTACAAGCTTGGATTAACTCTTATATATATATATATATAGTATAAGTATTTTAGAAGTAATAAGATTATCTGTTTGTGTGAGATACTGACCGGGTGGTAAGTGTACGGTCGCATCCCACTGTTATTATCAAATTGATGTATTTTGGGTTAAACTACTGTTAATGTGTAAAATTGTTTGTGTTGTGGAGGACTGCAAGACGCCCCAGTTTTTCGGCTAGGATCTGTGATCTGTTGACCCGGAAAATATGAACGCAAGTGGCAGTCCGAAACAACAATAGTCGATAGGGGTCCAAAGAGTATAGAGAGACATTAAGATACGAATCAGCTGATCAGTTGACAGGTCTTGTCGGCGCTATTTCAGTGCAGTACAGCCAGTCCTGACAGTGATTGTCTCACTTATTCTTTGAACTATAAATACTAACATGGGAGGACAAGGGTCTAAAACTAAATTCCCTAAACCAGAACCAGGAGAGACTTGCAAAATCTATGTAGCCCGTGTTAGTCCAACAAACTATTACCTGATCAACCCGTGGGTAGATAATCTAGCAGGCTGGACCGAGGTAATGGATGCTGCAGATCCATTCCCCAGGGACGGTGATAATAGTATTTATCATATGGATATGGTCAAAGGACTATGTCTAGGTGATAAAACAGCCTGGCCGCATTTCGATGCGGATCCTTCCTGGGACATGGATTACATGTCCAGGAGTGCAGAACAGTGGCTGGAAATAGCCCCCCACTGGTATGATGCAGGTAATAGCAAGAAGAATAAGAATCTAAAAAGTCCCAAAAATGATAGGTCTCTACATGAAATAGAACAGGAGGTAGGTACAAAGAAGAGAAGTCAGAAATCCCCTCCACCTTATAATAAATCCACCCCCACGGCACCGCTGTATCCAGTTCTGACTCAGATTGAGGAAGATGCTGTAACAGCGGTTATACCATTAGAACTAGAAGAAAAATACCGACCCCCCATGCCAACATTTGGAAACATAATGGAGCGCGGTCTAAATATTGGCACACCACATACTAGTTATACTACACGCAGTACAAGTAGAATGAAAGATGAAACAGAAAAGGAAGAATCAAAAGAGGAAGTCCAAGTAATCGCTCCCTTTCTGACAGTAGGACAGCACTTAGTAAAAAAGCCCATAGAAATAGAGGATCTCAACAAAATTATAAAGTATTGTCCCAAACCTTCCATAGCCCCACTGGGGACTATTACATACCTAAAAAAGGCCTGTAGAGGGCGCAACTACACACAGGAAGATTTAAGGCTTATCCTGGATGGTATTATAGGAACACACACAACCTGGAATTGGGACAAGGTTAGCTCCATATCTACTATTACACAACGCAGTGATGCTCTAGATTATGTATGTAATACAGAAGTGGGTCAGAAAAGGATATGGGCGGAGGTTGAGGAACATATGAATGAGGTATTCAAACAAAAATCTTCATTGCCCGTAGCAGTAGCCTGCAAACAGAAATCTGCTGAGTCGGTCACTGAATTTTGGAAGCGATTTATTGATTGCTGGAAGACCGAGGCGGGGCTACCTGTACGTGGCAATGACAGTTTGATTATCTCCACATTTGTAAACAATCTATCAGATAAATTGATCTTAACTGTAAAACAAAATGTGTCCTCTTGGACTTCAGATACAACTGATGAGTTTGAGAAACATCTCTTTGAAAAGGAAGCAGCTGGATGCTTTGAGATTAGGAAAGCAATTTCCCCCACACACGCATATGCTAGCAGAGGGAGGGGGAGGGGGAGGAGGGGCAGAAATAATAGAACCTACAATGAAAGACAGGACTCATTGCCAAATAATTGTTGTTATAACTGTGGAAAAGAAGGACATTGGGCACGTCAATGCCGTGCGCCAAGACGGGTTGGGAAAATTCAAGATTACAGCACACAGAAACCTGACACTCAGTCACAAAATAATCAACCAAGTCAGATAAACCACAGACAAGGTCCACAGAGTCAGCCCAGATTCCCATTAGATTGGCATCAGCAAAACTCATACTGAAGATGCCCACAGGGACAAAGCCCCGCTTTCACGCAGGTCACCACACATTGGAAGGACACACCAGTAATTCTACTTAGAGTAGGAGGAAGAAAAGTGGGATTTTTAATAGATAGTGGAGCTACTTCTAGTGTGTTAAACAATTCAATGTACAAAGGGCCTTTAAGGAAGTGTGCGCCCTCTATGGGAATAAATGGGGTACTGACGAGGACATACAGAACAGATTCCTTACCAGTAGAAACTATTGATAGGGAACACATTACAAATCATGCTTTTAGCATCATACCTGAATGTCCTGTGAGCCTTCTGGGAAGAGACTTATTCATTAAGTTAGAGTTGCAAATTACTGTTGAGAACAATGGCATCAGTGTATACTCTGATGCTTTGCCCATAATAACCCCCACACCTCTGATCTTTACAAACTTACAAGATCACTCAGAATTAGAGGAAATAGACCCATCATTATGGGCAAGAGGGGACTATGATACAGGATTTATTGACTGCACACCATACAAAGCAACCATCAAAGAGGGCAGTACACCTGTATATCAGAAACAATACCCACTGTCAAAAGAGAAACTTGATGGGCTTAGGCCAATGATTAAGGAATTCCTACAAAAGGGAATCCTGGAAGAGGTGATTTCACCCTACAGCACGCCCGTGAATCCAGTGACAAAGGCAGATGGTACTACCCGCTTTGTGCAGGATTTAAGGGCAATAAATAATATCATTGTGCCTATTGCTCCTATTGTCCCAGATGTCACTTCACTTCTTTCTGCAATTCCTGCAGACGCTGTCTATTTCAGTGTGATAGATCTGAAGAATGCTTTCTTCTCTATCCCAGTTGATAAGGCAACCAGACTACTTTTTGCTTTTTCCTTTGATGGACGACAACTGACCTGGTGCAGAATGCCTCAGGGATTTGCTGATTCACCTGTAGTGTACAGCATAGTCCTCCAAGCCACGTTAAAATCCTGGTACCCCCCCCAAGGCTCTGTGTTGCTGCAATATGTTGATGATTTGTTACTGTGTAGCATGTCAGCGGAGGCCAGCATACAGGATGGTTTATCACTGTTACAATGGTTGTCAGGATGTGGTCACAAAGTGACACTTAAGAAAATGCAATGGTGTAAAATGCAGGTTGAATACTTGGGCTTTGTCCTCACAAAGGGTGAAAGGAGAATCAGCGCAGAAAGAGTCCAGTCTATTGCGGGTTTGGTCGCCCCGCACACCAGGAAAGAAATGTTATCTTTCCTTGGTATGATAAATTACTGTAGACAATGGATTCCTGATTGCTCCTATTATGACAATGTTTTGAGGCAAGCCACTCTGGATGGAAATCCAGATCTGATTAAATGGTCTTCTGAAATGTACAATGCATTTGATTGTCTGAAATGTTCACTCATGTCGAGTCCAGGGCTGGGCCTCCCTGACTATAATATGCCCTTCCACATGTTTGCACGCCAAAATTGTAAAACCATGGCGGGGGTACTGACACAAGAACACGGAGGCAAGTTGCGTCCTTGTGCATTTTTCTCAAAGGTTATGCCCACCTCTGTCCAGGGGATGCCGGCATGTCTGCGTTCCCTTGCAGCCTGTGCAATGATGGTAGAATTAGCAACTACTTTCACCCTGGGACATTTAACCTTCTTGCACACTACACATGATGTTGTAGGCTTACTCAGAGGTGTACATACACAACACATGTCAGCGCAAAGATTATCTGGATATGAGATCCTGTTGCTCAGTAACCCTTCACTCCAGATTAAATATGCATCCAACATTACAGGACCAGCACCTATTTTGAATGCATTACTAGGGCTGAAAGGAACAGAAGATGCCCTTCCTGACACACATGATTGCCTACAGGTGCTCAATCATGAGACGTCACCTAGGGCTGACTTATCAACTGTTCCCATACCTGATGCACCAGAAGTTTTTGTTGATGGATCATGCTCTCGCCCCACTGATACTATATTCTGTGCAGCATACGCTATTGTTATGCTGCCAGATATAGTCTTGGAAGCAAGCCCAATTCCCATCCAGTCTGCACAGGCAGCTGAACTCATTGCACTCACAAGGGCTTGCATACTACACACCAATAAACCTGTCACTATTTACACAGACAGCAGATATGCTCATGGTGTAGTATGGGATCATGGGATGATTTGGCAGAGGAGAGGATTCACTGCAGCAGATGGTAAGAGAATCTCACATGCACAGCTAGTCACGGACCTCTTGGCTGCAATCAGATTGCCTTCAGATCTAGCTATAGTACATTGCAGGGCACATACAAATGGAAAAGACAGAATTTCAAGAGGTAATGCATTTGCAGATAGTGTAGCTAAAGACACAGCCAAGAGTAATCCAAATAGAATGAATCATGACAATTGGGAAATGGCAGTCCTACACCCACCCTCACCTGATTTGACACACATGCTAACAGACCTGCAAAGGTATGTAACTGAAACAGAGGAGAAGGATTGGTGCTATCCAATCTTGCAGAAAAATCCAAAGTCTGGATTGGTCTGCAAGGAGGGGAAGCCTTGCATACCACAGCATAGTGCATCCATCTTCATTGCACAATTTCACGGGGTAGGACACAACAGCATACAAACCACCCACATGTTGTTGAGCCAAAGTTTTTACATCACTGATAGCAAACAGCTAGTCACAGACTACATACACAGATGTATTACGTGCTTGAGAAACAACCCTAACAACCCACTGAAAATACCTCACCAACACCTTGACTACCCCACTACACCATTCACCCACTTGCAGGTGGATTACACGCATATACCTAAAACAAAAGGGAAACAAGAGTATGCATTAGTGATAGTGGACATGTTCTCAAGGTGGCCAGAAGTCTTTCCTACAAAGGCAGAAGATGCTAAAACTACAGCCAAAATTCTGACTCAGCAAATAATCCCAAGGTGGGGCTGTCCTCTGGTTATTGAATCAGACCAGGGGCCGGCCTTCACCTCAAAACTTAACAAGGAGGTAGCTAGACTGTTACAGGTGGAATGGAAATTTCATATTCCGTATCATCCACAAAGCTCAGGCATTGTGGAAAGAATGAACAGGACAGTTAAAGACAAACTCAGGAAGGCCACTGCTGGTACATTTGAAAAATGGAAGCAAATCCTACCCATAATACTTGCAGAAATTAGAATGACGCCTAATAAGAAGTTAGGGATGTCACCATTTGAAATTCTCATGGGTAGGCCTTTCCCCACACCATGGGCAAAACGCCCCTTGGTGGTGCAGGAAGGGGACTTGGACCTGATCAGGGAAGAGTATGTTACTAATCTGATCAAAGTCCTCAGTAAAACTGAAGAAAAAGTTGCTTGTAAGTCTCCTTCTCTTCCACAGGAACCAACCCATCCATTCCGGGTAGGCGACCAGGTGATGATCAAGATCTTAAAGAAGGGAAAGGAACCAGGAAGCTTCACCTACGGACCACCCACCGAGGTAGTCGCGATCACCAGAACAGCAGTCCTCACTGAACAGTCGCCCACGTGGATCCACGCCACAAGGATTAAGTTGGTGAAGAAAAGAGAGGTACTAACGGGGGCAGACAGCCCTGACCTCCAACGAGGCCCAGAGGTATTAACGGAGGCAGACAGCCTTGACCTCGAAGAAGATACAGAAGGGGTACTAACGGAGGCAGACGGCCTTGACCCTCAACGAGATGACGCAGTCGGGAAATTCCTCGAGATGGCTGAGATGCAGTGCCTTAATAATTGCAGTTTTGTGTCTCCTACTTACTGTCCCATGGCTGTGGGACAGACAGATATACTTGAAAACAGAATGCAGAGGGGAAGACAATCTGTGGAAGACAAAGGAGAACTTATGGCTGTACCTGGCCAAAACTCTGAACTTAACTGACTTTTGTCTCCGAACCACTTTATCCGCATCTAACATTTTGGAGACATGTCTGGTAGCAGTCCCCACCCCAGTAGCTGTATGGACGGGGCTCCTACGTTCCCAATGGAATGACACAGACTTGGAGGATCATGATGTTAAATATGGATATGTAAATCCTTATCATGCTTGTTATGACTGTCCTACATATGAGACTCTGCAGAGTAATATGATAGAAATAATTACAGGTCTTGTCACAGCAGCAGAAATATGTTATAACTTCACCTGTGATGAGACACTATTGCCTCCCTGCATACAAGCAAAAATGCAGAACAAGACTAAGCCAAATATTTGTGATAGAGATTTAGGTAGTTGTAAAAAGATAATATCAGGAAAAAATATGCAATGTAATATTACTAAAACAGTACCATCCCTAGACAAACATGTACCTCTACCAACAGGATGGGTATTGGCCTGTGGGAATACTAGTCACACATACATACCGGCCAATATTACAGAGGGACCCTGTACAATAGCTAGGTTGACATTAGCAATGATACCACTATTCCCAGCAATGCAGACACGACACACGAGAGACACTTCCCTACAGCTACCAGAAAATTGTGATTATAATGTGAATCTCCTCTCTAGAGCAGAATACATGAGTTTAGGGATGTCTTTGATAGGAGTACCAGGTTTGGCCGTATATAACCACAGGACAATATCAAAACTTGCCTGTTTTATGGTAAAACAGATAAATATCACTAGTGCAATTCTGCAAGATATGCTGCTGGATATACAATCATATAAAAAGGCTATCTTGCAGAATAGGGCAACTATTGATTATTTATTGCTCCAACATGGTGTAGGATGCTCAGCGTTCGCAGGGATGTGTTGTTTCAATCTATCAGATCACTCCCGTGGAATAAAAGACAAAATAGGCCAATTAGAAGAGATGATAAAACATATAAAACAAGATGTTGACCAAGGTTGGTGGGACTGGCTTTTTGGCTGGATACCTGACTTTGGTCAAATAAGATATGTTTTAGGAGTGGCATTTGCCGTGGTCGCTGCAATAGTGGGTCTCTGCTGTTGTCTACAGTGTGTGCCCTCCTTTCTTACCATATGTAAAAATGTGGCCGAAAGAGGGGTACACTCAACATTCCTCTATACTCCGGTAGAGGTAGAAGAGGTAAACCCAACCTCAACAAAGCCTGAGGATTATACTCCTGAAGGGTATATGGAATACCTAAAGGCTTACAAGCAAACCAAGGAAGAGCAGAGAAAGAACCATATAGTATAAGGTATATATATAAGGTTCTTAGAGGGGATTGATGGAGTATAAGTAACTCCATTTTGTCTTACTCAGCCATGTGTATTACATTTGGTTAGTGTACTACAAAATACCCCTTCCCCCTATGGAATGTGAGACACTTCCTTAAACTGTTTCATGGAATCCATACAGTTTGAAAGTAAGAACAGTTCAAGCCATAAAAGGACATCTCGTTCAACTGTATGCTACCCTATGTGTATATACCTGATTGGTCAAATGCTGTTACTATGAGTCAGCTATTATGTTAATGCAGAAGCTTATGTGTGACCATACCATAGGTCAAATACTAATGCTAACATATGATTGGATGTAAAGGAAGCTCAACCCCCTCTATTAAAACTGTTTGCCAGCTGTGAATAAACTAGAATGGGTTAGAACTACACACTCTTCAGTGTTATCTTATTCATTCTCCTGGTACCAGTTAGGGTTAATTCAAGCTGATCACCGAAATCTGAAGACAGGGACAAGTTAGGTAAAAGAGAGTAAAATCTCCTAACAGTCCTTGCTGTGGTGCTCCCTGTGTCATGTAGTGATAGAAAGGGTGTCCATGTTTTCCCTTTGTGGCACTCCTCAACTATGAGGCTCCTGGTAGTATTAGGTGGAGTGTCCTTGAGGTACATGCATTTTGAGATACAAGGCAGGGGACTTTAATGGTGAGCGGCCACACAATACAGTGAGGTAGCAATACAGTTATTGATGCAAACAGTTCATTGTACTTTACTGAGGCAATTTAGTGGTTCACACAGGTACTTTTAAACATACACTGACAAGCAAAAGGGTAACAATGTTTTGAACTTTTGACTTTCCGGCTCCATATCTCACCATCCACTACAGCTTCGAACGTGAGACAATCAACTTGGCTATCTCACACATAAATTGGACTTGCAACTATTTAGCATATGATTAGTTATGCAGATTATTGTCATGTAACTGCATTGTTAGTGTTTCCTCCGGGTGGTGGCACAATCTTTTTCTTCTTGTATACTGTACTACAAATTACAACCTGTTCTCACATTCCCTAATAGCTCAGTGTGTTACTAGGTTGATTCTCAAGCAAATGGACACTGGTTCGAATCGAGTAGCAGCCATGAGGAAGATTTCCCAAGAAAAAAGAAACAGGATCGTCCAGCTCATCGATAGTGGTATCTCGGCCAATCAAATTGCCAAACTGTATCATGTGAGTGCCATGACAGTTGGAAGAATACAAAATAAAGGCCATCCATCCATCCATTTCAAAGCGAGACATCTAGGCAAACAAGTCAGCTCATCACAAGGCCTATCAGTCTTGGCTTGATAAACACAGCAGTAGAGGTGGCTTGAATGCTTTGTAATAGTGAGATCACAGATGTCCATGTAAACACCATGCAATGCGCATTACACAAGTCTGGAATGGTGGCCCGAAAAAAGGTGAAGAAGCCTTGACTTCAATATCATCATAAGAAGTGTTGGTTCGAGTTTGAAAAAATGCATGAACAGTGGACAGTAGAAGATTGGAAACGGGTGATTTGGAGCGATGATAAGAAAGTCAATAGACTGGGCTCTAATAGGTGCAAATGGATCTGGAAGAAACAAGGGAAAAGGGGGCTAACGGATCAAGAAATTGAAGGAACTGTCAAGTTCAATGGAGGAAGCCTGATATGGGGTTGTTTCACAGCCAAAGGCACTGGATACTTGACTAGGATCGATAGTGTTCTCAATGCTGAGCTATATGTGAGTATTCTACGAGTTACTTCGTACACTCGAGTACTATGGGTATGAAAATGACAACATAATGTTCTAGAAGGACAACGACCTGAAGCATATGTTGAGATTGGCAAATAAATGGTTCAATCACAGTGAAGTAGAGGTGCTGGATTGGCCCCCACAGTCCCCAGACTTAAACCCATTCAAACAATTGTGGTAGGAGTTTAAGAAAAAGCTGTATTCGTACACAAGTGAGTCGACCAGTATGCACCAACATTGGGAATGTGTAGAGACCTGGGAACAGATTTCAGTCGAGACATTCTTGAATCTGATCGAATGCAGGCCCAGAAGGACTCAGGCAGTGTTAAAAGCCATAGTGGATTTACAAAATACTAACAAAACAATAAAAATAAAAATTTTGAATTTTAGGAGCAAAAAAGTAACAATGAAGTTTACATGACAAGAATCTGCATAACTAATCATATGCTAAATAGTTTCAAGTCCAATTTATGTATGAGATAGCCAAGATGATTGTCTATAAAATGAGGGTAGTCTCATATTCGAAGCATGAAAGTCTAAAGTTCCAAACATTGTTACCCTTTTGCTCGTCAGTGTAAGCATAGTTTTTACAGTTGGCCAAAGGTCCCTTTACATGGGACGATGTACATGCATCGATCTCCTCCAGCTCCTCCAGAATGTAGGGAGGAGCAATTGCTAATGCCATCGCTCTTCCTCATACAGACTCGTTGTTTCCCGGGAGCAGATTGTGTTTACACAGCACGATCTTCCACTGAGAAACAAGGATTTTTGTGCTGCACTAACGATCCAATTACCCGTTGAACGAACGCTTCGCTCGTTCATTTGGTAATCGGCAGTACATTTACACCACCAGATCATCGCTAATGAGCATTACTATAAACACTCATTAGCAATGATCTTTTCGATTCTCAGCCTGTGTAAAGGGCCCTTAAGATAATTCCCTCAAAGATTGTGGTATGGGAGGGTAGGCAGTTTACCAGTCTCTTTTAAAGAGGACCAGTCACCACAAAATGAAATGCAATCTGAAAGCAGCACGTTATAGAGCAGAAGAAGCTGAGCAGACCTTGATATACAGTGGGATGCGAAAGTTTGGGCAACCTTGTTAATTGTCATGATTTTCCTGTATAAATCGTTGGTTGTTACGATAAAAAATGTCAGTTAAATATATCATATAGGAGACACACACAGTGATATTTGAGAAGTGAAATGAAGTTTATTAGATTTACAGAAAGTGTGCTATAATTGTTTAAACAAAATTAGGCAGGTGCATAAATTTGGGCACTGTTGTCATTTTATTGATTCCAAAACCTTTAGAACAAATTTTTGGAACTCAAATTGGCTTGGTAAGCTCAGCGACCCCTGACCTACATACACAGGTGAATCCAATTATGAATTTTTTAATTTTCTCTGAGGAGTAGCAACATGGGGGTCTCAAAACAACTCTCAAATGACCTGAAGACAAAGATTGTTCACCGTCATGGTTTAGGGGAAGGATACAGAAAGCTGTCTCAGAGATTTCAGCTGTCTGTTTCCACAGTTAGGAACATATTGAGGAAATGGAAGACCACAGGCTCAGTTCAAGTTAAGGCTCGAAGTGGCAGACCAAGAAAAATCTCAGATAGACAGAAGCGACGAATGGTGAGAACAGTCGGAGTCAACCCACAGACCAGCACCAAAGACCTACAACATCATCTTGCTGCAGATGGAGTCACTGTGCATCGTTCAACCATTCGGCGCACTTTACACAAGGAGATGCTGCATGCAAGAGTGAAGCAGAGGGAGCCTTTTCTCAGCCCACAGCACAAAAAGTGCCGCTTGAGGTGGGCTAAAGCACATTTGGACAAGCCAGCTTCATTTTGGAATAAGGTGCTGTGGACGGATGAAACTAAAATTGAGTTATTTGGCCATAACAAGGGGCGTTATGCATGGAGGAAAAAGAACACAGCATTCCAAGAAAAACACCTGCTACCTACAGTAAAATATGGTGGTGGTTCCATCATGCTGTGGGGCTGTGTGGCCAGTGCAGGGACTGGGAATCTTGTCAAAGTTGAGGGACGCATGGATTCCACTCAGTATTAGCAGATTCTGGAGACCAATGTCCAGGAATCAGTGACAAAGCTGAAGCTGCGCCGGGGCTGGATCTTTCAACAAGACAACGACCCTAAACACTGCTCAAAATCCACTAAGGCATTTATGCTGAGGAACAAGTACAACGTTCTGGAATGGCCATCTCAGTCCCCAGACCTGAATATAATAGAAAATCTGTGGTGTGACTTAAAGAGAGCTGTCCATGCTCGGAAGCCATCAAACCTGAATGAACTAAAGATGTTTTGTAAAGAGGAATGGTCCAAAATACCTTCAACCAGAATCCAGACTCTCATTGGAACCTACAGGAAGCGTTTAGAGGCTGTAATTTCTGCAAAAGGAGGATCTACTAAATATTGATTTCATTTCTTTTTTGTGGTGCCCAAATTTATGCACCTGCCTAATTTTGTTTAAACAATTATAGCACACTTTCTGTAAATCCAATAAACTTCATTTCACTTCTCAAATATCACTGTGTATGTCTCCTATATGATATATTTAACTGACATTTTTTATCATAACAACCAACGATTTATATAGGAAAATCATGACGATTAACAAGGTTGCCCAAACTTTCGCATCCCACTATATGTCTGTGGGAAAAGATTCAATGAAGCCCCTCTCACCTGGGCAAAGTGGTGTAATTTCTCTCTCAATAATTCTGTTTCTATAGGCTCACAAATGCAGCATGCCAAGCTCTATTTTCTCTTTACATAGAAATCTTGAGTAATTGCAGTGGTATCATTATCCGCATTGCTGTCAACCCAGACAGATCACAACCCAACCACCACTGATGTCTGTTTTGAGAAGCTGATTAGATTTTAATTGTGGGTCAAGTGCGGTCAAGTCAGCAGCAGTGTGCTTAAGGGTGTATTAGACACCCCAATCACACAGGCGATTGTCAGGAGGGAAGCGTTCTCTCTCGGCATGCTGAGGAAACCGCTGCTATTACATGCAGCGATCTCCTCAGAAACATGGGGAGGAACGATCGCTATGTCATCGCTCGTCCCCATTGCTGTACAGTGGTTAGCGGCAGATCGTATTTAGACAGCACAATCTGCCACCAGCAGATCCTGATCTTCCAGCATAATGAAAAATCTAGATTGTCCGATGAATGAGCTTTGCTCATTCATCATGCAATCGGCGGCAGTATTAGACTGCCAGATGATCACTAACGAGGTTTACCACGAACGCTTGTTTGGGATTATCAGGCAGAAAATCTGCCCGTCTAATATACCCTTTAGATGTTGTCTTGGATTTTCAGTAATAAAATAAATAAAGATGACTTCATTATTTTGATTTTTTTTCCCTGCAATCCTGACAGGGTAGGAGTTTACGGGGTTGTTAAGTTTGCATTGTATTTGATTGAGTGATAATAACATTTTTAATACAGTTTATGAAATTAATAAATAATTTTTCTAAAAAGACCTACCCATACCCCCCTTTCTCCTTCACATTGCTATGTGTCGTGTAGTCATATCCTAAGCCCTGTGTTTTCTACAAGATTTGTATTTTTGTTTTTAGGACTTTTATCATTTTTAGGTTTCGTTTTTTGTTTTTTATCAGAGACTTTACATTCTGGAAATCACTGGGAGTCTGAGAAGACAGACTTCACCGATATTATCTTCTCACATGTTATCTATGAGTTTCACTGTAATAGTCAAAGCTGAGCATCTGACTACATGACCTTTCCGGAATACATTTGACTCTGCGTTTTACATGCTGTATCTGTCTCATATCTGCAGACTTTGTTGTATTCCTTTTATTTCTGCACTTGGAGAACATGCCATCTCTAGTTGTCTGCATTCTTTCCTTATCTGCACAGGGTGATGTTGTGACTAGCGGAGGAAAAAAACATCCTGCTGAAGCTCTTTCCATTTCAGTTGTCGGCTTTATTCTATTATAGGGCACAGCCAACAAAGGGTTTAGCAGCTTCAAAACCAGATGTTGGAGTTCAGTTAATCACTATGGAGGACATTATTTCCTCTCTTCATTTTCTTCAAAGAAAAAACACAAGTTCAATTCTACTTTATTACTCAAGTGTTGAATTTACAAGGGACGCTCTCACTGGTTTCTTTGTCTTTAGATTTGTCTTATATGAGGCACTTTACCCACCGTTGATAGATAAACACACTTAATAGTTGGCACAAAACCACAGGATTGGTTACACGGAAACCATTTTACAGGATGGATTTTAGTAATGCCAGAAATACCATCCCACGCAGTGGGATAAAACATACCTGACCACTAATATAATGCACTCTATGTTGTGTGCTGTATATTTATTAATGGAATTAGTTAAAATTTTATTTATTTTTTACGTCTTTGTACAAAGGACAGTGGGATCTGTGGGACTGTATGGGTTTATATGCAGGAGAGTGCAGAAAATGGGTGCATTAATGGCAGGAGTTCACTGTGTATCACCAGAGGTCGCACTACATTTTTTCTGGAAGAGTAAAAATACTCCTCTTACCATTTTTGAGGAGTATTTTCAGCCGATGAGGACGAAAGTTACAGTAATTCAGATAGTTAATACGAAGGCCTGTATAACATTAAGGGGTTTCTATTTATGCAGGGAAACCATTACTAGTACTCTAGAACTGTCTTCCATGCATAAATAGCAAATTTCGACAATTTTTAATTTAGCTGAGGTCACTGTTGCTCTGAGGGGTCGGCACCACTGAGGTCACTGTTGCTCTGAGGGGTCGGCACCACTGAGGTCACTGTTGCTCTGAGGGGTCGGTACCACTGAGGTCACTGTTGCTCTGAGGGGGTCGGCACCACTGAGGTCACTGTTGCTCTGAGGGGGTCGGCACCACTGAGGTCACTGTTGCTCTGAGGGGGTCGGCACCACTGAGGTCACTGTTGCTCTGAGGGGGTCGGCACCACTGAGGTCACTGTTGCTCTGAAGGGGTCGGTACCACTGAGGTCACTGTTGCTCTGAGGGGGTCGGTACCACTGAGGTCACTGTTGCTCTGAGGGGGTCGGTACCACTGAGGTCACTGTTGCTCTGAAGGGGTCGGTACCACTGAGGTCACTGTTGCTCTGGGGGGGTCGGCACCACTGAGGTCACTGTTGCTCTGAGGGGGTCGGTAACACTGAGGTCACTGTTGCTCTGAGGGGGTCGGCACCACTGAGGTCACTGTTGCTCTGAGGGGGTCGGCACCACTGAGGTCACTGTTGCTCTGAGGGGGTCGGCACCACTGAGGTCACTGTTGCTCTGAGGGGGTCGGCACCACTGAGGTCACTGTTGCTCTGAAGGGGTCGGTACCACTGAGGTCACTGTTGCTCTGAGGGGGTCGGTAACACTGAGGTCACTGTTGCTCTGAGGGGGTCGGCACCACTGAGGTCACTGTTGCTCTGAGGGGGTCGGCACCACTGAGGTCACTGTTGCTCTGAGGGGGTCGGCACCACTGAGGTCACTGTTGCTCTGAAGGGGTCGGTACCACTGAGGTCACTGTTGCTCTGAAGGGGTCGGTACCACTGAGGTCACTGTTGCTCTGAGGGGGTCGGTACCACTGAGGTCACTGTTGCTCTGAAGGGGTCGGTACCACTGAGGTCACTGTTGCTCTGGGGGGGTCGGTACCACTGAGGTCACTGTTGCTCTGAGGGGGTCGGCACCACTGAGGTCACTGTTGCTCTGAGGGGTCGGTACCACTGAGGTCACTGTTGCTCTGAGGGGTCGTCACCACTGAGGTCACTTTTGCTCTGAGTGGGTCGGTACCACTGAGGTCACTGTTGCTCTGAGGGGTCGGCACCACTGAGGTCACTGTTGCTCTGAGGGGGTCGGTAACACTGAGGTCACTGTTGCTCTGAGGGGTCGGCACCACTGAGGTCACTGTTGCTCTGAGGGGGTCGGCACCACTGAGGTCACTGTTGCTCTGAGGGGTCGGTACCACTGAGGTCACTGTTGCTCTGAGGGGGTCGGTACCACTGAGATCACTGTTGCTCTGAGGGGTCGGTACCACTGAGGTCACTGTTGCTCTGAGGGGGTCGGTACCACTGAGGTCACTGTTGCTCTGAGGGGTCGGTACCACTGAGGTCACTTTTGCTCTGAGGGGGTCGGTACCACTGAGGTCACTGTTGCTCTGAGGGGTCGGCGCCGCATTACAGAAGAAATCCTTATAGCAGCGTCTGATGGAACATGCTGCAATAAATCCTTGATAGATTTATAAGAAAGTTGACAGGTCTGTTGTAATGGAGGTCTCTTTTTGGAGTGTCCAGCGCTGAGACCCCCGCTGACTTCTATAAGCAGGAGTCTGAAGAGCTCAGCCACTTTTCCTCACTGCTGAGCGCGGTAGTGAAGACGGTCCTGTAGACCTTCTATTGAGGCAGTCTTCAGTACCGCACTCAGCAGGGAGGAGAGACGGCGCTCGGCTGAGGCTTCAGACTCATCATTCTAGGGGAAAAACAAGGCGCTCAGATCCCCACAAAATCTCACAGATCCCCACTTACCCCGCCAGTGAGGATCGCGCGCCTCCTTCATCCCTTCAGAGCGGTGTGCCATAAGCTCCGGCAGCCGCTCAAACTGACCAATAACAAAGCTCCTCACTGTAAGGAGCCTTGTTATTGGTTGTTTCAGGCAGCAGCCACATCGCTGCGCTGCCTGCGCCGTTCACAGCATTCACTGCGCTGTTGAATGGCAGGGAAAAGTCTAAGGCGTATCGGTACACCTTAGACTTTTTCCAGGGAGTACAATGGCCTGAACAGGTGTCTATGACGCTTGTACAGGCGTTATTGCGACCTCTGTGTATCACTATGCAGGGCTGCACTGGAAAGGCCGCCATGCTGGCCAGACAAGCCCTGGCTGCTGGACTGGTCAGTGTGACCGGAAACAAAGCCAATCAGGTTTCTGATTCTGTGTCCAATCCTAGGGCTAGGCAGGGGATTTAAGTGAACTGTTTCCTATCATCCGTGTATGCGATTGCGTTTTTTTTCTCTAGGCTGTGCACCATGTGACATACTACAGACTTCTCAATTTTCTTGACTTCTGGCTTGTTTTTTTTGGATTATCCTTGTGGCTGCTGATTAAGATTACATTTACTCTTCTGATAAAGCCTCATTTACACATCAGTGTTCCACGGATGTGTGCTGTACGTGTTTTCCACGGACAGCACACGTCCCCATTTATTTTAATGCGTGTATTCACAGATCAGTGTTTCAGCACAGTCCGTGGGTCCGTGTTTTTAGCACAGATGCATGCTCTATTTTGTCCGTGTTCACAGATCCATCACGCCCATTATAGACTATGGGTTTGTGAAAATCACGGATGCAACAAGGATGCTATCCACTAGTGTTGAGCGAAGCGAGTTCCAGATGCTTCATCCGAGGTCGCTTAGTTCAAAACTTCAGAATAAGGGCTCATGCACACGAACTTATTTTCTTTCCGTGTCCGCTCTGTTTTTTTTGCGGACTGTATGCGGAACCATTCACTTCAATGGGTCTGCAAAAAAAAAAACAGAAGTTACTCCGTGTGTATTCTGTTTCCGTATGTCCGTATTTCCGTTCCGCAAAAAAATAGAACATGTCCTATTATTGTCCGCAAAATACGGAATGCACACGGATGTCATCTGTATTTTTTGTGAATCCATTTTTTGCGGACCGCAAAATACATACGGTTGTGTGCATGAGCCCTAACACTGTACAGAGATCCGTCTCTGTACTGTATTAGAATGTATGGGCTCCGATGATCCGAAGTAAGTCATTTGCAAAGTCGTTGAGTTTAAAAGTGGAAAACCACTTCAAAACTTGAAACCAAACTCAGCTTTGGTTCTGACTAGATTGGTGTTTTTTTTTTTATAACTATTAGACTCCTAAGGGGCCTAGTACATGGGATCTTTTGATCCCCTCTCCTATTCATAGATAGAAATCTATTAGGGTGAATAGGATTTTTACACTCTCCATTCTGAGCAGTACCTCGTGCATAGCTCAGTATGGAGAAAGCCATGGCAGGCCTGGATCGCTTCAGCAGTGTCCAGGCTGCCATGGCAACCGGGTAGACCCCCGAAATTTCACTGCTGGGACTCTGAACGGAATTACTTATAAAATTAGTGCATCTTTATACATAGAACGTCCCACATACTTATAGAAGGGGTATATATAGAAAGGGACTAGATAAATAAACTGTAATGACATATATTAATGTCCAAAAAACAGGCCCCCCATTAACGATATATATCCAAATGAACCAATTTCGGTCCGATATTGAGCAGGTTATTCTTAAACCACACATTCATTAGAGAAGATCACCATAGAGTACGGTTATTATATGAAAAGAGGGAGACTAAATAAAACAACCAAAGGAAATCTGTTCATTTAGTCCCAAGGGACATACTGTTTTGAGGCGATATATCCACTGGGCTTCTTTGCGGAGAATTCTATTATCCCAGTCGCCACCCCTTGGTGACTGCCGTATAACTTCGATGACCTGGAATTTGAGGGTACTCACATCGCCTTCATGTACCTCAAGTACATGACGCTCGATCGGTTTGCCTCTGCGATTCCTTACATCTCCCAGGTGTTCCCCAACCTGTCTCCTAAGTTCGCGTTTGGTTTTTCCAACATAACTTAAGGGACAGCTACAGGTGTATAGATAAATAACCCCTTGGGTACGACAGTTAGCAAAATCCCGTATGGTATATGTTATCCCTGTGCTAGCACTGGTGAACACTTTTGATTTTAGAATAAAGGGGCAACAAACACAGTCTCCACCACATTTGTAGGTTCCCACTGATTTGGGATTAAGCCATGTAGTGGTTCCTGTTGGTTTTTGGTAATGACTGTGCACCAATCTGTCCTTTAAGGACCGTCCACGTCTATATGTGATCGCAGGCCTAAGGGGGAGCACATCTTTGATGTCTAGATCAGTCAGGAGAACATCCCAATATCTACTTAGGATACCCCTAACTTTTTGATTTTCATGATCAAACGATAATCCTGATGACATTATCCCCTTTTTTTGCACTCTGAGTCTTGCTAACTAGCAAGGTTTGGCGTTCAATTTTGCTAGAGTGCTGAAAAGCATCCCTCAGAACTTGATTAGGGTATCCCCGTTGTTGGAATTTCTTACGCATGTCGGCTGCCTGGTGATGGAATGATTCATATGAGGAACAGTTTCTTCCAACTCTAAGATATTGTCCCTTTGGGATACCACGTTTTAAATTCTCAGGGTGATAGCTGTTCCACCGCAACAGGCTATTGGTAGCCGTTGTTTTTCTGTATGTTTTGGTATGCAGCTCACCCTGACATTTAGTGATACGTACATCCAAAAAGGCAATACTGTCTCTGTTACTCTCATGTGTAAATCTGAGACCTATATTGTTAATATTAAGGTGAGTACCAAATTCAGAGAAGAAGTCACTGGTGCCATCCCATATGATAAACACGTCGTCAATGTATCTACCCCAGAATAATATATTCGGGGCCCATTGACGACATGGCTCATTAAACACAATGGTGTCCTCCCACCAGCCCAGGAATAGATTGGCATAACTGGGCGCACAAGGACTGTTCTGGTTCTGGCCAAGCTGCCAGTTCGGTTGATGTATTGCTCCAAATTAATTAATGTTAAAGTATACGTATACTGAGAGATCAATCCTGAGACAACACACAGCTGGGTTATAACAGGATCTCTGGTTTATTGCTGAACAGTAGACAGTATATAGGACGGAAAGGAGTGGGGGGTGTAAGGTGGCTATAAACTCTGTATTTTCTGTCACATCGATGACAAGAGGAAGTCCCCCCCCTCCCCCCTTGCTGGTGGGTGAAGCCGTTACTTCTTCTTTCTTTGAAGCTGCTTGCTTGAGCTGAACGGAAACCATCTTGTGACACATGATAAAGCAAAGAGCAAGATTCTTGTTATAGGTATTGGTTGGGTACCTGGCCGCCATTTTAACTACAGTATAGTTCTCAACAAGCAAGTGTCTATTTTGTATCAATAGTCCATAACAGGACTACCCATTGCCGTACCCCTGAGCTGGTGGAGGAACCGCATCCCAAATATAAAGTAGTTGTGCGTCAATATAAATTCAAGTGACTGGATAACAAAATCAGAATGAAACTTGTATTGAGTCCCTCTTGTACTGAGAAAGTATTCTACAGCTGTAATCCCCCATTTATGAGGGATGCTGGTATACAAAGCCTCTACATCAATAGACGCCAACAAAACATTATCATCTACTTGGATATTGTCGATCTTAAGTAGTAGATCTGTCGTATCTCTAATATAAGAGGGCAAAGCTGACACAAAGGGACACAAGATGTTGTCGATATATGTGCTGAGGCTGTGGGTGATTGATCCTACCCCTGATACAATGGGACGGCCCAGAAGGGGGGGTACCCCTTATGGATTTTGGGAAGTGAGTAGAAAAGTGGGAATCTGTGCGTGTGATGGTACCAAGAATTTCATCTCATCCTTAGAAATCAAACCCTTTTCAAAAGCTTGTATAAGGATAGACTCTAGGTGGTCAGAGAACCCAGTTGTCGGATTTGATGGAAGAATGGAGTAGCATGTCCTGTCATCCAATAAATTAAGACACATATTGTGATATGTGGAATGGTCCATTATCACAATATTGCCACCTTTATTAGATGGTTTGCATACAATATTTTTGTTCGATTCTAAACTTTTTAATGCATCCATCTGATCCTTACTTAGATTCATGGGCCCTTTTCTATTCACTTCCTGTTTTTCTAGCTGGTCTATCACTAATCTATTGAAAAGATCAATAGCTGGAGTGTCCCGTGGTGGAGGCATTCTAGTACTTTTCGGCCTAAGATGTGTAAAAGGACCTAAACTAGGAGTACACTCATTTTCGGTCAGGAGCGAGCTCAATGTCCGAACTCCCTCCAGATCCTCCAAGGAAATACCTAATTTGATACATTCCTCCTTGTCATGGGTTTTAAAGAATTTATGCCACTTTAATTTACGGATGAAGAGACTAAGATCCTTAACCCAGTCAAAGCAACAAAATTTAGTTGTAGGAACGACAGAAAGACCCCTTGTTAGAAGTCTCTCCTCCTGGCCAGTCAACGATCTGTCAGTCAAATTGATAACTTGATTGGGAAGTGGTGCTATTTGGTTTTGGCAGACTTCTGAATTGTTCCAGGATCCCTGTCTCTCAGTTGATAGGGGAACGTATTTATCCCCCCACTTGCTTCTAAAAAAGTACTTGGGGAAGATGTTGAGATTGGTAAGGAAGAAGGTAAAGAAGATGATGCATAGGAGGGTGCCTGGAGTAAAGGTTCTCGTGATGAATTTTGTGAGAAGCCCTGATAATTGGGTGTTGGATTCATGCCCCTGTATCCTCGTTGTCCTTGTGGCCATCGCCTCCTCCCTCTACCTCTGGCTCTATTCCTACCCCTAAAAGAAGTGGTACCTCTCTCAGTATCTGAAGACTCAGGGTCAGTGGAGGATATGTCAGTGCCGGGGTTACTTTGGATTTTAATGTTAAGAAACTCAAAAGCACGTTTTTCACGGAATTCAGACAAATCACGTACAAACTGTCTGTGTTTTCTCTCCTTACGAATTGTTTGGTATCCTCCTACACTCCTGCATGCGTTCCATAGGCAGGAAGTGTCGAGGAGAACGACGCCCGCTCATTTCTGGTTGTTGGCATCACATGTGCGTTCCACCATCGCCGCGTGCGTTCCAAATACCGGAAGTGGCGCTTTCTTCAACAATGAAGCAGCCATTGGGTTATCCAGGAGGTGGCAGCTTTAAGGCGCCAAATACAGGTATTTAGATCACTGATATACCAGCACAAGTGCAGCTTACTACACCAGGTCTGCTATATAATTATCATAATTTTTTTGCCCCAGAATATCAGATGGGCAATTTCCCTTATTAAAACCTGCAACAACGTATTCTTTATTCAATAACTACAAGAATTGAAGTTCGTGAAGATCTGATTATTTATCCTCAGTCCCCTGATGAAGCAGTTTTTACAATTACGAGGGAAACGCGTCGGGACAAGCATCTTCAATCCTTACAGGCAGGGTAATAGTAGGCGACAGTAAGGGCTTAGCCACCGAGAGGTGGGGTCGCCCCTTTCGGGGCGTCTGGCCAGGTCCACAGTCATCTTACTGTAAGTTGGCGTAATTTTTTATATTTCGGATTGTATTATCCTGGATACGCCCAAAGTAAGGCCTTGTTTATCTATTTGAATTAGCCTAAGATTATATCTATATGGGGTAATATTTTAACCAATGATAGTAAAAGTTATGTTTTATATGAAAAGTCATTTCTCTCTGTAATATATCGGAGAAAATACCGCAGCATGCTGCGGTATTTTCTCCAGCCACATACCGTAAGAATGACTGAACTGAAGACATTCTGATGCATACTGAATGGAATGCTCTCCATTCAGAATGCATTAAGATAAAACTGATCAGTTTTTTTCCGGTATTGAGCCCCTAGGATGGAAGTCAATACCGGAAAACTTTAACGCAATTGTGAAAGTACCCTTAGCTGTTACTGTATTACACAGCAGATTGTCAACATTAAAATATGTGCATAATGTAATGCGCATATACCCTCAGGATACTGTATGTGCACACAGTGTGTATTACCCGCAGTTTTTTCATGTGGATTTTCGTGCTGAAAACAAAAAGCATGATGCAGTACTAGCTAAATACTGAGAATTTCAAGATCTCATGCACACAGTGTGGAAATCTTCTATGCAGAAACTGACCTGTGGTGCAGATTTTGAAATTCGTGCCATGTGCAGATTTTCAGTGCAGATTTCACAATTTGCAATGCAAATGAAATAAAAACTGCACATAAATCTATGCAGAAACTAAGCACAACATAAAAAATTATATGTGAACACACAGAACCCCTTTGAACTTGAGGTATCTGTTAGATGATCTAATATTCAAGGCTTACTGAGGCCATCTGCATTGGCATAACAGCGCTCTGTGCCAATGAGGCAAAAAGGTAAACTACCTCCTTTTTCTATTCCATTTTTCCATTTTATATATTCTTAAAGTTAAATATATATCATATTATGATGTATAGTGCCCTAAAGCAAGGGTACTTTGAAGTCTGTACATTTGTGGACATATACTCCTATTGCTGTTATGCAAAGCCATCAATTCCCTACTTTATTGCACTTTAAAGGGTTAACTTGCACTATGATGTGTGCTGTTGTTTACACTTACACTGTTTTATATTGTTGAACTGCATTTGAAATGTTTATTGTAATATATCCTTTTCATCTGCGCTGTAGTTACACTGTATTCCCACTTTAATGCGGAAAGGGTCAATGCACAGCCAACTAATACTGAGAGACTTTGGGACTTACCAGCCTGTGCACCGAGAAGCTATTAATTTTCCACAGTTACTATGAGGGACTATGCAGAGTTAAGTTTTGGACTTAAAAAACAGACAGTGAACTTTAATACAGAAACTTTAGACCATTTGGTTTAGTTCTATAGGATGTTTTTTTACATCTGGAAACTGTTTAGTTATTCCCATTGACTTGCATAGAGGCACACTACAAGTCTATGGCAGCTGTGAAATGCAAAATTATTTTTATTAGCCTATGATTCTCCAGCTTCACCCCTCCCACTAGAAGTTTTTAGATAAATTAGAAACTGTATAAAAGTTGAGAATTTGGAGCTCTTCATGGTCTACAGATATGTAGCAATGTTTAGTAGGATAGACCTTGCCAGACTGCACGAGTGGCCAGAAGAAGACATTAAGATGGATATATTCTGCCTGAGCTAACCCTCAACAACTGAGCAGACCCTGGGCCACCAGCCCTTTGCCTAGGGTATCAGTCTTCATAGAGCGAGGGACAGCTAGCTTAGGCTTTTCCTCATGGAACAGTCTTCTGCCAGGGAGGAGACTGGAGAAAACAGCTCAGTGGATTGTCTATATTGTTTTGCAGTTGAGTTCCTCCAGTAAAGAAGCTTGCTGGTTTACTGTAAACCCTGGCTCTCTGGACTTATTTCCCAGTGGGGCCTTAAGGTCTCTTTACACTGGACGATACAGCAGCAGATTGTTGAGAAGAAAGTGTTCCTTTCTGACAATCGCCTGCTTGCTGGTGTAGGAGACTGCTGAATTTACCAGCAGTGATCTCCTCCACAGTATGGGGAGGAGCAATCACTAATGCCATCGCTAGTCCCCAAACTGACCAGTTGTTTGCTGGCAGTAGATGCTATTTACACAGCATGATCTGTTGCAGGCAAACGATAATAAACTGCTCATTCATCGGGTACAGGCCCACTGCTATAATAAGGCAGTCCAAGCGGAACACTAGATGTAAATTATTAGGATACCCAATGACACGTCCTACTACCAGGGCCGGTGCAAGGATTTTTGCCGCCCTAGGCAAGATAAAAAACTGTCGCCCCCCCCCTCCTTATCAGATGATCTGCCCATATAATGACATCAAATATGTTCCCCCCCCTTTCTCAGCATTTAAATTAAAAGAACTGCTGTTTCCCTTAGGGTTAATCAAGCTGCTTGTAGCTGTCTCCCTGACAGCCGCTAGAGGTGCTTCCGCGATTCTCACTGTGAAAATTACAGTGGGAAGACACGGAACATAGTTTTGAATGCGTGCACATGCGCATTCGCAGCTGAGAGGACGAACGGGGAGAAGAGTTCCCAGTGTCGGCGCTGGAGAAAGGTAAGTGGCTGAAGGGGTTTTATCCCCTTCAGCCCAGTGGGAGGGGGACACGAGGGTGCCCCACTCCTAACAACTATATATAGTGCCAGGAATATGAGTTTGTTTTCCTGGCACTATAGTGGTCCTGTAACACCAGTACCGCACAGTGTCTTTTCTCTGCAGGAACAGGCTATAGACACCAGTACCACTACATTAAACTGTAGTGGTTCTGGAACTATAGTGTCCTTTTAATGTGAGGTAAATTAGTTTCCAATGTAGTATTAATAACTAAACAATTAAATAATAAACATATTGCATTGTCTACTTACCACCAGGACAATAAGATGATCTGGTCTCTGGCTGCAGTCTGGCTCTAAGGACTCGAGACAAACACCAATGTCGCCCTGGGGAAGAAGAAAGCAGCTGCACTCCAATCCAGGAGCCCACTTCTGTCCCAGAAGGCACTGGGAGGCAGGAAATTGCTGGTGGCTGGCTGTTCGGCTGCTCAGTGGCCTTCCCTTCCTTCTTCGCTCCACCCCCTCTCTGCTCTGCATGCTCAAGGGTGGGAGGGGTCAGGGGGGGTAAACGTAGAGATCAGGGTGCACAGTGCGCGGCTGTGCGCCCTTGAGCTACCCAGCCTTCCATGCAAGTCGACAGAGCTCCGCCTCCACCCTCAGCCTGAAGGTAAGCTCAGTCAGACCAGAGAGACAGCGGTGTCAGTCTCTCTGGTCTGCTGCGCACCCACGGCTTCACTGAGGCTCTGGACTGTCTGTACATCATCTCCGGCCGCCGGCTCAGTGCTGTGCCGCCTGAGGGATTCTTACTAGAGAGCTCAGCCGCTCAGGCGGCGCAGCCTGAGGGGCGCCGCCGGTCGGCCGCCACTTGACCAAAGTTTTTTTTTTTTAAACCGCACGGTTCCGGCTCCCCCTGCTAAATTGCGCCCTTAGGCGGCTGCCTAGGTTGCCTTACAGGTGGCGCCGGCCCTGCCTACTACTTTAGTGTCTTTCACTTGCAATCACAAATCTTCAACTCACTGTATTATAGCACTCCCTTTTTGATGTGACTCTAGCTAAAGTGCTTGTTTGAAGTAGAAAGATAAGCTAAATCCAGCACTTGTTGGGTACAGGAAGAATGTGATAAGTATATTGGACCCCAGTATTAAAACTGCTATGTTAACTAAAAGGACCAACATTCCAGTGGATTAATTATTTGCTTCGGGGCAAATCTGTACTATGGGAATGACTGTGCATTCAAGCAACCACAGTGCCCTGATTATAAATGTTTGTTTTGTAAATCTGATAGCGATGGGCGATTTGCTTCATTAATTTTAGACTTCCCCTGAGTCTACATCTGACTTTGTCCATGTTATTATTGTAAATATGGTGTAATAATGTTGTGAGGGATTTTTGTCAATACCGACAATGCAAAGTTAGAGCATTTTTAATTACTATATTCATTATTGCAAAAACATTTATATGCTTGTGTAGAAAATCAGAGCAGAGTCACAAAATCATGACTTACCTAACAGTATGGATTTGACTATATTTAAAACTGTTTCTTTTTTTGGATCCAGAGACAGATTTGGCTCAACAAAAAGGCACACCAAAAACGTGCCAAAATGGCACTGCGTGGCCAGCTCCAAGGGTACATTCAAATAGTAATAGTATGGCTTTCTTGCCCACCATTACCGTCTCATGTTTGACTATACCTTTAACCCCTTAGTGACTAACCTGTTTTGGGCCTTACTGGCCAAATGTTTTCTTTTCTCTTTTTTTTCATTGTTGCGTTCCAAGAGCTATAACTTTTTTATTTTTCTGTCTATATAGCTTTATGAGGGCTTTTTTTTTTTTTTGCGGGACAAGTTGTAGTTTTTAATGGTGCCATTTTGGGGTACACATATGCAATGGGTGCCTCCCACCAGGGCCCTTTAAGAGGAAAAAGTAGTTGTTTTCGTGACGCCAGTTGCAGTGAAGCAACAAGGGAACAGGGCCCCTTTAAGTGATATTGTGGATGGTACCCAGGTGTAGGAATGCCAGAGTGGTGTAGGGTAGCCTATACTGTCCCTTAATGTTGGTGCACGTGTCACAGTGCCCCTACCTGGATATGCTGGACACTAGGCGTTGGCTCCGAAGCAATGAAAAGGGGGGCTGTTGATGAAGGGGATGGAGAAATAAATTCAGTACAGACCTTGTAATGAAGTTGATAACAGCTTTACTTTGCATAAACGTTTCTCCAAACAATTTACAGTCTTTGTCTTGGTTCCCAGCAGGCTTTAGCATGAACAAAACTGTGGCAGGCAAACTCCTCTCTGACACTTCTGTTGCTCTCTGGCTCTGCTGTGCTGACAAGCTTAAATAGAATCTCTGCTTCTGCAGGATGCTGCAACTTCTCTTTTGTAGTCAGACTCTAGGTTAGTCCAGGGAACTATACTTTCTGGCTTCAGACGCTCCAAGCTGTGCCTCCACATCCAGTAGAGCTGAAGGTGCTCTAGCTGGCTTAGACAAGGCTTCGTATGGGCACATCAAACGGCGACGTGCAAAGCCCTTGCTTCCTTCCCCTAGCACACCCACCACCCCACAGAGGGGGGGGGGGGGTGTTAGAATGGAAGGAAAGCTCCATTCTCTGTACCTGTAGCGCTGCCATTTATGCTGCCACTTACTGGTGAACCAGGCATATTACACATAAACATAAACAGTTGCAAAATAGGAAATGCACATTATATAGGACTTGGAAATAAATACACAGGATGACACTAGGTTAACCATAGGAGATAGTAGTGAGGTGCAGAAGTGATAATGCCACTCTGGGGCGTTACACATAACTTTCTGATGAACTTTTATTACTGCCACTGCGGTTTTACATTATAAATTTTACGGCATTCATTTTTTGGCATCAATAACATAATATCTTTATTCTCTGGGTCAGTAGGATTACAGTGATACCATATACATATAGTTTTTTTTTACGTTTTACTACTTTTTGCAATAAAACCTCTTTTTTTAAAAAGAAAAAAATGTTTTTGCATTGCTGCTTACCAAGACCCATAACTTTTTTATTTTTCTTTCTATGGAGTTGTGTGAGGGATTGATTTTTGCGGGATCATTGGTATCATTTTGGAGTAAATGGCACTTTTTGATCGCTTGTTATTAAGTTTTTTCAGTGGCAACTAAGAATAAATGAGCAATTCTGTCTTTTTTTTTTTTTACGGCATTCACCGTAGGGGATAATTTATGTGATATTTATGTAGTCTGGGTCGTTACGGACGTGGCAATGCCAAACATATGGGGGTGATTTTTTTGGCAATTTTTTTCATTGAAAAACGTATTTTCAATGGAAAATATGCGTGATTTTTTTAATGGAATTTTTTTTATTTGATAAATGTATTCTTTTTTTCTTTTTTTTTATCACTTAATAGTCCCACAAGGGAACTATAACAGACAGTATTTTGATTGCTTTTAAAATGCAATGCACTATGCTATTGCTATTCTAACCTCCTGGAAATTACTGAAGGCTGGTCTGGGGCCTACATCAGACCCCTGGCAGCCTTCACACACATCGGTACCCCGCGATCGCATTTGCGGGGTGCCGATGAGAGACAGAGGGAGTCCGCATGTAAAGTGTTAAACAGCCCAGATCGGCACTCCTACAAGTCCGGGCTGTTAGAGCAGGGCTGCAGCTCTCATGTGAGAACCAGGCCCCTGCTCCCCACTGCATGGGGGACCTGTGCAGCACTTAGACTGGGCCGCCATAAAAAAGCGGCAGCCCAGCCTAAGGCCCCTTAGTGACCACCATAAAAAGGCGTATGGGTGGTCCCTAAGGGGTTAAACTCATGCATCCTATGGACAATTTCATTGTGCTACTGAAAACAAATAGAGGTTTTTAAAAAGCCATGTAGAGGAAATAAAAGGGGGGGATTTATTAAAAATTGGATCTTCATATGACGACAGAGCTGCACTGGGACTAGAAAGCAGCCCTGGCACGCAAACTTTACCAGCCCACAAACAATATTGCTGCCCCCTTATTGTGGAATGTTTATTGCATGCTGCAGAAAAGTTGTCTTTACTTGGTCACAGCATTAAAATGTATGTGCTTCGCAGGGGCAAAATTCGTCAATCGGGACTTCTGTGAATAACTTCGGGCTTTGATTCTATGATTTTAAAAACATTTTAACCCCTTAGTGACCACCGATATGCCTTTTTATAGCGGTCACTAAGGGGTCTTAGGCTGGGCTGCTGCTTTTTTTCGACAGCCCAATCTAAGCGCTGCACAGGTTCCCCGTGCAGCGGGGAGCAGAAGCCCAGCTCTCTAACAGCCCGGACCGCCCGCTGCATGTAAAGTGCTGACAGAGGGAGCGGACTCCCTCTGTCTCCCATCTGCACCCCACAAATGCGATCGCGGGGTGCCGATGTGTGTGAAGGCTGGCTGGGGTCTGATTTAGACCCCAAACCAGCCTAAGTACTGTAGTTTCCAGCAGGCTGTGCCTCTCTGGCGCAGCCTGCTGGTCAATGTCAGTATAGCACTGACATTAAAATGCAATCCACTATAGGAATAGTGCATTGTATTTTAAAATCAATCAGAGTGTTATCTGTTATAGTCTCCTTGTGGGACTATTAAGTGGTAAAAAAAAGTAAAAAAAAACCAATTAAAATTCCAATAAAAATAAAATATGTTTTTTTCCATAGAAAATACACTTTTCAATAAAAAAAATAGCAAAAAAAAATCTCCCCAATATAATTGCTATAGCTGCATTCGTAGAAACGCGCACTACATAAATATCATGTAAATTTTCCCCTACAGTGAATGCGGAATGCAAAATTAAAAAATAATTATAGAATTGCTAATTAATAATTTGTTCCTACAGAAAAAACGTAATCACAAGCAATCAAAACGCGTCATTAACCCAAAAATGGTACCAGTAAAAACAATAAGTCGTCCCGCAAAAATTAAGCCCTCACACAACTCCATAGAAAGAAAAATAAAAAACAATGGGTCTTGGGAAGCAGCAATGCAAAAAGATTTTTATTACTTTTAAAAAAGAGGTTTTATTGAACAAAAGTAGTAAAACAGAAAAAAATAACTATATGTATTTGGTATCACTGTAATTGTACTGACCCTGAGAATAAGATATTATGTTATTTATACTGAAAAATGAACCCCGTAAAATTTATAACGTAAAAGCTCTCAGAAAGAGTTAATAAAAGTTTATCAAAAAGTTATGTGTACCCCAAAATGGTGGCATTAAAAACTATTCACGCTAAAAACAAGCCCTCATACAGCTATATAGATGGAAAAATAAAAAAAGTTATAGCTCTTGGAAGGCGACAATCAAAAAAGGAAGAAAAACGCTTGGTGAGTAAGGCCCAAAACAGTCTGGTCACTAAGGGGTTAAAACAGGAATCTGAAGTTGACTTTGATACCGGCCGGCACCGAAGCTGACTTCGAATTCCTGTTTTAAAATGTTTTTAAAGTCGTAGAATCAAAGCCTGAAGTTATTCACTAGGGATCAGTGATGGTCAGTTCGCAGTGTACACATGCGGGCTGCCATATTTAGTAAGGTAGACCCGTCCGGCGATGCACAGGTAAGCCCTTACCTGTGCCTGAGCCGCGAGCCGGTCTGAAATCAAATGCGGTCACCGGGAGCAGGCAGTTCCGAGAAGGGGGCCTTCATCGGGCTGTTCTCGGAACTGCCTGCTCCCGGTGACCGCATTTGATTTCAGACCGGCTCACGGCACAGGCACAGGTAAGGGCTAACCTGTGCATCGCCGGACAGGTGAGTCTACCCTACAAAAGATGGCAGCCCGCATGTGTTCGCTGGCGAACACTGCGAACTGACCATCACTGCTAGGGATAAACGAAGAGAGCTTTGGATCCTAGATCCGAAGTCGCTTTGCTCAAAACTTTGGTTTAATACAGAGTACAGAGATCTGTCTCCGTACAGCATTAAAATGTACGCCCTCCGAAGAGGCCGTACAGCATTAAACTGAAGTTTTGAGCAAAGCGACTTTGGATCTAGGATCCAAAGCTCTCTTCGTTCATTCCTATTATTCCCCAAAGTCTCTTGCTACTTCGGACTTAACTAATTTTGTCTTTGCCAAACATATACGTTTTGATATTGTATGGAGACAGGTCTTTGTACATTATTAAAACAAAGTGTTAGAATGAATTAACTTCGAATCTATGATCCAAAGCTCAACTTGCTCAACATTACTGACAGCATTATGTCAGTGTAAGGCCTCATGCACACGGCCGTTGAGCGGCCGTTTCGTGCATTGGGGACCGCAATTGCGGTCCCCAATGCACGGGCAACATCCGTGCAGCGGGCTAGACCCATTCAACTTGAATGGGTCCGTGGTATATCCGCACCGCAAAAAAATGACGTTATATTTTTTTGGGTTGCGGAACCACGGAAAGAAACACCACGGAAGCACTCCGTAGTGCTTCCGGTGTTCCGTTCCGTGACTCCATTCCGCATCTCCGGAATTGCGGATCCACTCAAGTGAATGGGTCTGCATCCGTGATGCGGGGTGCACACAACCGGCGGTGTGCATGAGGCCTAATTCAGTAGATTTCAGAACTCTTAGGCTGGGTTCACACGAGCGGATGCCGTGCGTGGCATCCGCTCCGTGAAAGAGTGCCAAGACCCGATGCAGACTGCAGAGGCACGGAGCATTAACATGACTGATAATGCTCCGTGCCTCTCTGTGATCTGTTTACTACGAAATCACAGTTGTCACTGTGATTTTGTAGTAAAGAGATCACAGAGAGGCACGGAGCATTATCAGTCATGTTAATGCTCCGTGCCTCTGCAGTCTGCATCGGGTCTTGGCACTCTTTCACGGAGCGTATGCCACGCACGGCATCCGCTCGTGTGAACCCAGCCTTAGGGTCTGTTCACACAGCTGATTTTCAAAATACATGTGTAAAAAATCAATGCTGAATCCAAGCAGATTTTTATGAATCAAAATTACGTTAGTTTTGTGATGCGTTTTCTTAAAGCGTTTCTTGATGCAATTTTTGGTGTGCCTATCATAAATGGTGCGTATTTTCTGCTTCCCATCAATTTGAATGAAAAAATCAGTGCTCATTCTGCCCCAAGATAGGACATGCTTTTACACGCTTCTTTTTTGCATGTGTAAGGCTACATGCACACGAACGTTGTTTGTTTCCGTGTTCGTTCCATTTTTTTTGAGGATAGGATGTGGACCTATTTATTTCAATGGGTCCGCAAAAAATGCAGACAGCACACCGTGTGCTGTTCGCATCAGTATGTCTGTTCCGTAGCCTCGCAAAAGAACTAGATCATGTCCTATTCTTGTCCGTTTTAGGCATTGTTACAATGGATCCGCAAAAAAAACTAATGGCATACGGATGTCATCCATTTTTTTTGCAGATCCACAAAAAAACCACATACGGTCGTGTGCATGTAGCCTAAAAAGGAAGCAAATGCTGCTTCCCATTGAAATGAATGTTAGGCCTCATGCACACGACCGTTGTGTGCATCAGTGGCCGTTGTTCCGTGATTTTCTGCGGACCCATTGACTTTCAATGGGTCCGTTGAAAACTCGGAGAATGCACCGTTGTTCATCCGCGGCCGTGATCCGCGTTTCCTGTCCGTCAAAAAAATATGACCTGTCCTATTTTTTTGACGGACAACGGTTCACGGACCCATTCAAGTCAATGGGTCCATGAAAAAACACGGATGCACACAAGATTGGCATCCGTGGTCCGTGGCCGCAGGCTACTTTCACACAGACGGATCCGCAGATCCGTCTGCATAAAAGCTTTTTCAGAGCTGAGTTTTCACTTCGTGAAAACTCAGATCCGACAGCATATTCTAACACAGAGGCGTTCCCATAGTGATGGAGACGCTTCGAGTTAGAATATACTACGAACTGTGTACATGACTGCCCCCTGCTGCCTGGCAGCACCCGATCTCTTACAGGGGGCTGTGATCAGCACAATTAACTCCTTAGGTGCCGCACCTGAGGGATTAATTGTGCGTATCATAGCCCCCTGTAAGAGATCGGGTGCTGCCAGGCAGGAGGTGGCAGACCCCCCTCCCCTGTATTTAACTCATTGGTGGCCAGTGCGGCCTCCCCTCTCTCCCCCCTAATTAAAATCACCTTCCCCCATCATTGGTCGCCAGTGCGGCCTCCCCTCTTCCCCCCCCTAATTAAAATCACCCCCCCATCATTGGTGGCCAGTGCGGGCCCCCTTCCCTCCCTCTCCAGTATTATATTCATTGGTGGCCAGTGCAGCCTCCCCTCTCCCCCCCTCCCTAATTAAAATCACCCCCCCATTCATTGGTGGCCAGTGCGGCATCCCCTCTTCCCCCCCTAATTAAAATCACCCCCCCATCATTGGTGGCCAGTGCGGCCTCCCCTCTCCCCCCCTAATTAAAATCACCCCCTCATCATTGGTGGCCAGTGCGGCCTTCCCTTTCCCCCCCTAATTAAAATCACCTTCCCCCATCATTGGTGGCAGCGGAGAGTTCCGATCGGAGTCCCAGTTTAATCGGTGGGGCTCTGATCAGTAACCACGTGTACATGACTGCCCCCTGCTGCCTGGCAGCACCCGATCTCTTACAGGGGGCTGTGATCCACACAATTAACCCCACACCTGAGGGGTTAATTGTGCGTATCATAGCCCCCTGTAAGAGATCAGGTGCTGCCAGGCAGGAAGGGGAAGACCCCCCTCCCCTGTATTTAACTAATTGGTGGCCAGTGCGGCCTCCCCTCTCCCTCACTCCCTAATTAAAATCACCCCCCCATCATTGGTGGCCAGTGCGGCCTCCCCTCTTCCCCCCCTAATTAAAATCACCCCCCCATCATTGGTGGCCAGCGCGGTATCTGTGGATGGCACACTGTTAATAGGGATCTGTGAATGACACTGTTAATAGGGATCTGTGGATGGTACACTGTTAATAGGGATCTGTGGAGGACACTGTTAATAGGGACCTGTAAATGGTGTACTGTTAATTGGGATCTGTGGATGGTGTACTGTTAATTGGGATCTGTAGACGACTTTAAAATGATATTGAGGGGTGCTTGACTCTGCTTCCTTATTAACGTACTGTTCCCTAACGTAATATCTATATACAGGCACAATCAACACTATGTCTAACAATACAATACTATGAAACCTACATCCAATCAATGTACAATTGCATTACCTACACAAACACACGCCAGCAGCAACCCCTCCCCCACCTAGCACTAACTGTTCCTATGAATATACAGTACAGACCAAAAGTTTGGACACCCCTTCTCATTCAAAGAGTTTTCTTTATTTTCATGACTATGAAAATTGTAGATTCATACTGAAGGCATCAAAACATTGAATTAACACATGTGGAATTATATACATAACAAACAAGTGTGAAACAACTGAAAATATGTCATATTCTAGGTTCTTCAAAGTAGCCACCTTTTGCTTTGATTACTGCTTTGCACACTCTTGGCATTCTCTTGATGAGCTTCAAGAGGTAGTCCTCTGAAATGGTCTTCCAACAGTCTTGAAGGAGTTCCCAGAGATGCTTAGCACTTGTTGGCCCTTTTGCCTTCACTCTGCGGTCCAGCTCACCCCAGACCATCTCGATTGGGTTCAGGTCCGGTGACTGTGGAAGCCAGGTCATCTGGCGCAGCACCCCATCACTCTCTTTCATGGTCAAACAGCCCTTACTTTCAAAGTTTTCCCAATTTTTCGGCTGACTGACTGACCTTCATATCTTAAAGTAAAGATGGCCACTCGTTTTTCTTTACTTAGCTGCTTTTTTCTTGCCATAATACAAATTCTAACAGTCTATTCAGTAGGACTATCAGCTGTGTATCCACCTGACTTCTCCTCAATGCAACTGATGGACCCAACCCCATTTATAAGGCAAGAAATCCCACTTATTAAACCTGACAGGGCACACCTGTGAAGTGAAAACCATTTCAGGGGACTACCTCTTGAAGCTCATCAAGAGAATGCCAAGAGTTTGCAAAGCAGTAATCAAAGCAAAAGGTGGCTACTTTGAAGAACCTAGAATATGACATATTTTCAGTTGTTTCACACTTGTTTGTTATGTATATAATTCCACATGTGTTAATTCATAGTTTTTATGCCTTCAGTGTGAATCTACAATTTTCATAGTCATGAAAATAAACAAAACTCTTTGAATGAGAAAGTGTGTCCAAACTTTTGGCCTGTACTGTATATATATACACACTTCTGGCAGATCTGTGGAATACACATTGTTATGGGAGGATCTGTAGATGATATGCTGTTATGGGAGGCAGGGCCGGTTTTAGACAAAATGTGGCCCTGGGCAAAATCAAAAGTGGGGCCCCAAATCTTGTAATAATGTACTAACAACAGGCGCGCTTTCCCCCGGCGGAGGACGGGGAAAGCACCCTGGTCTAATAATGAGCCACAGCCTGTACTAGGCTTCCAGGCTGATTATTAGTATATCCCAGTTCAGGCCACTAGGTAGCAGCACTGAACTGTGATATAGTGATTTCTATATTAACGGAGCAATTTCAATTATTCTGTATCAGTTGCAATCTGATGATTGGAAGTTGTGGTCCACTTGGTAACCTAACAAAAATAAAAAGAAGTTTTGAAAATATAAAAAAAATAAAAAAATTCAAATCACCCCCTTCCCCCCCCCAAAAAAATAAAAAAAATATGGGCATCGCTGCATGCAAAAATGCCCATACTGTTAAACTATAAATATAAAGTGATTAAGTCATACACACCCCAAAATGGTATTGTCAAAAATGGCAGAATGTCTCGCAAAAAATGAGCCCCCACACATCTCCATAGACATAACTATTGTCATATATCTAAGTGGAGGACCCACCCTATAAAAAAGTTATGAGGGTCTGACTATCGTGATGAAAAGAAAAAAATATTTTTTTCCAAAGTGAGTCCTAATGTTTATAGCACTGACTGAGGTTGGGATTGCTGCTGTGAGGGTGCCTACAGAGTTCCTCAGCGGGGGTGCTGTTAGGTTTGCCACCTTTCCCAACAAAAAATACTGGTTACACAAGTTAAAAAGGTTGGCATGGATTAATATGGGTTTTATTTGATCATATTTTACGTTTTGCTCTATTTTTTCAATAAAATTAAACTTTTCACCTGTGTATTTAAGTTTTATTTAGCCTCTGTTTTTGAAATGTTTCTGCTGGGATTTGAACTCACAACCATCTACATTAAAAGCAAGAACCTGAACCACTGTAGCTATAGAGCTCCATGTTACACTGCTTTAAATATATTATGGCTAAAAACCTCAGTAGTAGTTTCCCATGTATTATGCATAATCATATATATCAGAGGTATCATTTTTTATATATTTTTTAGTAATTACATATTTATTTTGTGCCATACATTTTTTTACAAGTATTAAAAAAATATAAAATGATGCTTCTGCTGTATATGAATACCTAATACATGACAAACTACAATGAGGTTTTTCTGCAGCAGTTTAACATTAAGCTCTATAGCTCAATGGTTAAGGCCCTTGTCTTTAACCGCCTCCGGACCGCCTAACGCAGGATTGCGTTCCGGAGGCGGTCGATTCATTCCTCTTGGACGCTCCGGCGCGTCATCTCGCCAGACGCGAGATTTCCTGTGAACGCCCGCACACAGGAGCGCGCGTTCACAGGAACTGCAGGTAAACAAGCTGATCTACAGCCTGCCAGCGTTAATAGGGACCTGTGAATGGTGTACTGTTAATTGGGATCTGTGGATGGTGTACTGTTAATTGGGATCTGTAGACGACTTTAAAATGATATTGAGGGGTGCTTGACTCTGCTTCCTTATTAACGTACTGTTCCCTAACGTAATATCTAGATACAGGCACAATCAACACTATGTCTAACAATACAATACTATGAAACCTACATCCAATCAATGTACAATTGCATTACCTACACAAACACACGCCAGCAGCAACCTCTCCCCCACCTAGCACTAATTGTTCCTATGAGGTAACAAGTGTTAAATAAGGAAAGGGTTAACCTGCGTAGGCAGGCTCACCCTTCTCAGAAAGGGAATCTTAAAGGGTATATATATATATATATACATATATACAGTACAGACCAAAAGTTTGGACACACCTTCTCATTCAAAGAGTTTTCTTTATTTTCATGACTATGAAAATTGTAGATTCACACTGAAGGCATCAAAACATTGAATTAACACATGTGGAATTATATACATAACAAACAAGTGTGAAACAACTGAAAATATGTCATATTCTAGGTTCTTCAAAGTAGCCACCTTTTGCTTTGATTACTGCTTTGCACACTCTTGGCATTCTCTTGATGAGCTTCAAGAGGTAGTTCCCTTTAATGGTTTTCACTTCACAGGTTTAATAAGTGGGATTTCTTGCCTTATAAATGGGGTTGGGACCATCAGTGGCGTTGAGGAGAAGTCAGGTGGATACACAGCTGATAGTCCTACTGAATAGACTGTTAGAATTTGTATTATGGCAAGAAAAAAGCAGCTAAGTAAAGAAAAACGAGTGGCCATCACTACTTTAAGAAATGAAGGTCAGTCAGTCAGCCGAAAAATTGGGAAAACTTTGAAAGTAAGGGCTATTTGACCATGAAGGAGAGTGATGGGGTGCAGCGCCAGATAACCTGGCCTCCACAGTCACCGGACCTGAACCCAATCGAGATGGTTTGGGGTGAGCTGGACCGCAGAGTGAAGGCAATCATTCGCTGGCAGGCTGTAGATGCGATTTTTTTAACCCCTGAAAGGTATATTAGACGCTGTTTTGTTAACAGCGTCTAATATACCTGCTACCTGGTCCTCTGGTGGTCCCTTTTGCTTGGATCGACCACCAGAGGACACAGGCAGCTCTGTAAGTAGCACCAAACACCCCTACACTACACCCCCCCTGTCACTTATTAACCCCTTATTAACCCCTGATCACCCGATATTAGACTCCCTGATCACCCCCCTGTCATTGATCACCCCCCTGTAAGGCTCCATTCAGACGTCCGTATGTGTTTTGCGGATCCACGGATCGGATCCGCGGATCCGCAAAACACATACGGACGTCTGAATGGAGCCTTACAGGGGCGTGATCACCCCATATAGACTCCCTGATCACCCCCCTGTCATTGATCACCCCCCTGTAAGGCTCCATTCAGACGTCTGTATGTGTTTTGCGGATCCACGGATCCGCAAAACACGGACACCGCGGATCCGCAAAACACGGACACCGGCAATGTGCTTTCAGCATTTTTGCGGATCCGCACATTGCCAGAACTATATAGAAAATGCCTTTTCTTGTCCGCAATTGCGGACAAGAATAGGACATGTTCTATAGGCTCTACAAAAAAACGCAGTGTTCGCCTGATCAGGCCTGATCTTGTGCGCACACTTGCGTTCAGTCCGCCCCACCGCAGTGACAGAATTTATTTGTTTTCTGATCACACCGTAACATCGCTGCGGCGCTATAAAAAGATCACTTTTGAGGGGCATGGCGAGTTCATAGAAGATTTTTTTGTCACAAGTTAGCGGAAATTGATTTTTGTTTTTTGTTTTTTGTTTTTTCTTACAAAGTCTCATATTCCACTAACTTGTGACAAAAAATAAAATCTCACATGAACTCACCATACCCCTCACGGAATCCAAATGCGTAAATTTTTTTAGACATTTATATTCCAGACTTCTTCTCACGCTTTAGAGCCCCTAAAATGCCAGGACAGTATAAATACCCCACATGTGACCCCATTTTGGAAAGAAGACACCCCAAGGTATTTCGTGAGGGGCATGGAGAGTTAATGTAAAATTTAATTTTTTGTCTTTTTGTCACAAGTTAGTGGAATATGAGACTTTGTAAGAGAAAAAAATAAAATAAAATAATTTCCCGCTAACTTGTGCCAAAAAAAAAATATTCTAGGAACTCGCCATGCCCCTCACGGAATACCTTGGGGTGTCTTCTTTCCAAAATGGGGTCACTTGTGGGGTATTTATACTGCCCTGGTATTTTAGGGGCCCTAAAGCGTGAGAAGTAGTTTGGAATCCAAATGCGTAAAAAATGCCCTGTGAAATCGTAAAGATTCTCATTGGAATTTGGGCCCCTTTGCGCATCTAGGCTGCAAAAAAGTGTCACACATGTGGAATCGCCGTACTCAGGAGAAGTAGGGCAATGTGTTTTGGGGTGTATTTTTACATATACCTATGCTGGGTGAGAGAAATATCTCTGTAAATGACAACTTTTACATTTTTTTTATACAAAGTTGTCAATTTACAGAGATATTTTTTCTCACCCAGCATGGGTATATGTAAAAAATACACCCCAAAACACATTGCCCTACTTCTCCTGAGTACGGCGATACGACATGTGTGACACTTTTTTGCAGCCTAGGTGCGTAAAGGGGCCGAAAGTCCAACGAGTACCTTTAGGCTTTACAGGGTTGCTCACAATTTAGCCCCGCCCAAAATGCCAGAACAGTAAACACACCCCACAAATGACCCCATTTCGGAAAGTAGACACCCTAAGGTATTCGCTGAGGGGCATATTGAGTCCATAAAAGATTGAACTTTTTGTCACAAGTTAGCGGAAAGGGAGACTTTGTGAGAAAAAACAAAAAAAAAATCAATTTCCGCTAACTTGTGCCAAAAAAAAAACAACTGAATTCCAAAATGACCCCATTTTGGAAAGAAGACACCCCAAGGTATTTTGTGATGGGCATAGTGAGTTCATGGAAGTTTTTATTTTTTGTCACAAGCTAGTGGAATATGAGACTTTGTAAGAAAAAAAATAAATCATCATTTTCCGCTAACTTGTGACAAAAAATAAAAACTTCTATGAACTCACTATGCCCATAAGCGAATACCTTAGGGTGTCTACTTTCCGAAATGGGGTCATTTGTGGGGTGTTTTTACTGTCTGGGCATTGTAGAACCTCAGGAAACATGACAGGTGCTCAGAAAGTCAGAGCTGCTTCAAAATGCGGAAATTCACTTTTTTCTACCATAGGTTGTAAACGCTATAACTTTTGCGCAAACCAATAAATATACACTTATTGCATTGTTTTTATCAAAGACATGTAGGACAATAAATTTAGAGAAAAATTTATATAGAAATGTAGTTTTATTTGAAAAATTTTACATCTGAAAGTGAAAAATGTCATTTTTTTGCAAAAAGTTCGGTCAATTTCGTTTAATAACAAAAAAAGTTAAAATGTCAGCAGCAATGAAATACCACCAAATGAAAGCTCTATTAGTGAGAAGAAAAGGAGGTAAAATTCATTTGGGTGGTAAGTTGTATGACCGTGAAAGTAGTGTAGTGCAGAATTGTAAAAAGTGGTCTGGTCATTAAGGGGTTTTAATCTAGGGGGGCTGAGGTGGTTAATGTAGATGGTTGTGATCTCAAATCAAATTAAATACACATGAAGTTACGGATGGAGTAGAGTTAACACTCCTGTTTTCTGAGATTTCTGAGTTGTTTATCTAATCTAATCAAACACTTTCAATTGCTTTTCAATGGCTTTTGTCTCAAGATAACACGACAAGTTAAGAAATTTGAGTTAAGAGCTGGAGTGCTAACCCTGCTACATCTGTATAGCAGGGACTCCTAAGCTGGGAACCGGAGTCCTGACTCTTCAGTAACACTGTCTGAGTGACTGTTTAGCGATCTGCTGCCCCACATTCAGCGGCACCCCTTAGAGGATGGCCCAGTTTGCCCCCCCCTAATGCTGGCCCTGATGGGAGGATCTGTAGATGACACACTGTTATGGGGATCTGTGGATAACATACTGTTTTGGGAGATCTTTGTATGGCACACTGTTATGGAAGGAAGGGGTTAGGTCAAGAATCTGGCAGGGGGGGGGGGCCGTTTCAATATTTGCCTCAGGCAGTAGGAAGGCTATGTGCTTCCCAGCCCCTGGTCACAAAGCACTGAAGGAAGGGGGGCCCAAGCTGAACTCTTGCACCAGGGACCATGAGCCTTTAGCTATGCCCCTGGGGGTAACTGACCACACACAGGGGACATGGAGTTCACACAGCACACACAGAGGACACACAGAGCTGGCAGAATGTCCAAAGATCCTCCCAAGCCATCCACAGTCCGAAGTTCAGGCTTTCAAGGGTGGAGGTAAATATAAATGATGGTGTTCTGTTCCAGTATCTGTTCTGTTCCAGTATCTTGCATTGTGTATTGTTATGCTCCTCTCCCCCCCCCTCTGTTTTCCTGTTTTCAGGTTACTAGTTAGTTTTGCCTAGCCACTCCCTGTTTTCGCAGTGATGCCTTGCTCATAGTGTGCTCAGCTTCTGAGTAGCAGCATCCATTTTCTGAGCTAGGCGTTTATTGTTGGCATAATTCTTTTACCATCTGGATTACCCTGCAACATCTTGTAATACAATCTCTGGATTAAAAGGCTACTTGATTAACGCCTGGGTATCTGATGCGTAAGCTGTAAGTGGAGAAAGTCAAATTCAACAAGTCACTTCTGTGCGCAAAGAGGTTACTCTACAAAGGTGCGTGATTGTATATAGCTGACTTTCGAAATGCCACAGATGGGGTTATGTTAGCTCCACACACACACAGAATGTCCTTACATTGGCAGATTCTCAGTCGTGGCCTGTATGCTGGTCTTAGTTTAAAGTTTGCTGACATAAAATGGCAAATTTCTGGCATAAATTACCCATGGTCTGCATAGGCCCTGCCCCACCCTCCTTCTCCTTGCCCACACCTCACCAACTTTTTTTTTTAAAGTTACACATTTTTGAGCAAAAGGGGGACTTGCACCAAAATTTGCATAGATACCCCAATAAATTCCCCCAAAGTAGAAAGTAACATAACTTTTTATATAAATTATATGCAGCTCTCATTGAATTTACAGGGATTGTCCCTGAATGACAAATTAACAATTCGCAGGATAAGGGCTTACTATCTGATTGGTTGTGGTCTAACTATGGGAACTTCCGCAATTCACAAGAACAGTTTTCTTGTTTCCCCTGTTTGAAAAGAGCTGCGGCTGAGCATGCACAGTGCTGCTCCATTCAGACTCTATGGGACAGCTGGAGACGGCAGAGCACTTTACTAAGCTGTCTTTTGTGGTCTGTATGCTTGACTGTAGGGAGACAGGAACCCCATTCTTGTAATTTTAGCAGTTGGAGCCACATCAGTCAGACACTTATAACCTATCCTGTGGATAGTGATAAGTTGAGATTCTGCAATAAACCCTTTAATAACAAATCTTTCTACACAGCCCTAAACTCCCTCTAGTGGTGGTGAACACAGACAGGTAGAATGTTGTATAACTATGGCTGTGCAAAGGGAAGAATGAGATCTGAGAAAAAATTCTATGACTGAAAGACAGAGCTCTGACTATATAGAAATATTATAAAATATGTCAGGAAAAAAAAGGAATACTTTCAGTTCTAGTCATATTTCTGCTACTTCATGGTCAATGTGAACAAATTGTAAGAATGAGTAAATGTAAAATATTTGGGTAGTACTATATCTCATTGTGAAGAGCGACATAACGGGATTATCCAACCACTACAATGTCCCTCCTAATGCCTGGGCCCCTCTTACTGGGCATACTTAACCCGCTCCCTGGCACCTGCATCGCTTCTAATGCCCCCAAGGGCGATGGGGGAAGCAGCCAATCGCAGGCCGCAACAGTGACAAGCCTCCCTAGCATCACCTGCGATGCTAGGGAGACTTGTTCCAGTTGCCAGATGTTTTGATCGCAGGGGAGATGCAGTGCGGTCGTGCAGACATTAGAAGTGATGAGGATGGCAGGGAGCAGGGTAAGTATGACCAGTATGAAGGGCACGGGCATTAGGGAAAACATTATAAGAGTTGGATAACCCCTTTAACCAGTGTCAAAAGCCTTATAGGCCAGGCAATACTCTTCCGGAATACTGTGAAGAAGGTATGCAGGTATTAGCATATCCTATAATTCAATGTTCGCCCATTTAAACAGGCCTTAAACATGCTAAGCATAATAGTTTAGCCAGCTAAAAATACGATGAACAGTATTCCAATCTGTACAAATACGCCTTTTTGATCAATCATATCTTCCAGCAAGCACAAAAAAGTATCCTCTCCTGTTGATATGCATAGATCCACACCTCACTGAAGAATTAAGTAAAATGGCTGCTGTCAGGGAGAAAAACAGCAAGGGCACATTGTGATGTCATCATCCCTGATTGTAGCCACACTGGAATACTGGGCGGGATCCTGCTTATGAATTCCTGGACCAGATAGGGCAGGTGCAGTGATGCTAAGGACATTCGGTACTAGCACAGAAGGTTGATTGGACAGAAAGGTGCATTGTCAATCTAACCTAGACAAAACTCCTTAAAAGATTTGATGTCCCATGTCCGTTGGTGAGTTGCAAATGCTGAACTGACCTGACCCTGCATTATAGTGGCAAAGAAACAATGACCATAAAAGGCTTAACACCATCGGTGGCATCTTCTTCCCCCAGTGTTAAAACAGCTGGCCCAAAGGGAACTCTCGAAGTTTAAATGGCTATACCATCAAAAACAGGTAGGAAGGGATTGCAAAAATACGCTGAACAGTATTCCAATTTTCACAACAGCATATTTTTCAATTAATCGTTTCTTCCAGCAAGCAGACATGATATGCTGAGTCATATAAAATTATCCTCACCTGTTGATATGCACACATCCAAACCTGACTAAAGAATGAAGAAAAATGGCTGCCGTCAGGGAGAAAAACAGCAATGGCCCATTGTGATATCATCATCCATGTCTGCTAAAGGGTTCCATTGTGAAACACTGAGTGTTCCGTCTATTAAAATTTTCATGGAGACTGCCATATTGATTTTCAGAAGGAGGGTTCAATTGTGACACGCTGTGTGTTCAGTCTATTGACATTTTCATGGGGGCTGCCATATTGATTTTCTGGAGGCTGCCATTTTGATTTGCAGTTAAAAAGAGCTTGCAATTCAATGAATTTGCACAGTTGGTAAGAGTTTATATTACAACAATGTTATTCAGGAAGAAAGATATCAAATGTTTGAGCAATACTGATTGTAGCCACACTGGAATACTGGGCGGGATCCTGCTTATGAATTCCTGGACCAGATAGGGCAGGTGCAGTGATGCTAAGGACATTCGGTACTAGCACAGAAGGTTGATTGGACAGAAAGGTGCATTGTCAATCTAACCTAGACAAAACTTTTTAACTCCTTAAGGACTGGGCTCATTTTCACCTTAAAGGGAACCTGTCACCAGTTTTATGGTGTCCTAACTAAGGGCAACATAAATAAGTGACTGATTCTCTTAGCAAAATGCTGGGTCACTATCTTTAATTGACCCAGTCAATCTGCCAACATTTTGTATTGAAAAGCTCCAGCTCATAATGATGAGTCCTGAATATTCATGAGCTCCTGACTCTTCCCGCCTACCTGCTGCTGATTGACAGTTACAGTTGCAAGAAAAAGTATGTGAACCCTTTGGAATTATATGGATTTCTGCACAAATTGGTCATAAAAGGTGATCTGATCTTCATCTAAGTCACAACAGTAGACAATCACAGTCGGCTTAAACTAATAACACACAAATATTTAAATGTTACCATGTTTTTGGAAACATTGAACACACCATGTAAACATTCACAATGAAGCTGGAAAAAGTATGTGAACCCTTGTATTTAATAACTGGTTGAACCTCCTTAGGCAGCAATAAGTTCAACCAAACGTTTCCTGTAGTTGCAGATCAGACGTGCACAACGGTCAGGGGTAATTCTTGACCATTCCTCTTTACAGAACTGTTTCAGTTCAGCAATATTCTTGGGATGTCTGGTGTAAATCGCTTTTGTGAGGTCATGCCACAGCAGATCAATCGGGTTGAGGTCAGGACTCTGACTGGGCCACTCCAGAAGGTGTATTTTCTTCTGTTTAAGCCATTCTGTTAATTTACTTCTATGCTTTGTGTCGTTGTCCTATTGCAACAGCCATCTTCTGTTAAGCTTCAGCTGGTGGACAGATGGCCTTAAGCTCTCCTGCAAAATGTTTTGATAAACTTGGGAATTCATTTTTCCTTCGATGATAGCAATCCTTCCAGGCCCTGACGCAGCAAAGCAGCCCCAAACCATGATGCCCCCACCATCATACTTCACAGTTGGGATGAGGTTTTAATGTTGGTGTCTGTGCCTCTTTTTCTCCACACATAGTGTTGTGTGTTTCTTCCAAAAAACTCAACTTTGGTTTCATCTGTCCACAGAATATTTTGCCAGTACTGCTGTGGAACATCCAGGTGCTCTTGTGCAAACTGTAAACGTGTAGCAATGTTTTTTTTGGACAGCAGTGGCTTCCTCTGTGGTATCCTCCCATGAAATCCATTCTTGTTTAGTGTTTTACGTATCGTAGATTCGCTAACAGGGATGTTAGCATATGCCAGAGACTTTTGTAAGTCTTTAGCTGACACTCTAGGATTCTTCTTCACCTCATTGAGCAGTCTGCGCTGTGCTCTTGCAGTCACCTTTACAAGACAGCCACTCCTAGGGAGAGTAGCAGCAGTGCTGAACTTTCTCCATTTATAGACAATTTGTCTTACCGTGGACTGATGAACAGCAAGGCTTTTGGAGATACTTTTATAACCCTTTCTAGCTTTGTGCAAGTCAACAATTCTTAATTGTAGGTCTTCTGAGAGCTCTTTTGTGTGAGGCATCATTCACATGATGACAATGCTTCTTGTGAAAAGCAAACCCAGAACTGGTGTGTGTTTTTATATGGCAGGGCAGCTGTAACTGACACCTCCAATCTCATCTTATTGATTGGACCCCAGTTGGCTGATACCTCACTCAAATTAGCTCTTGGAGATGTCATTAATCTAGGGGTTCACAAACTTTTTCCACCTGCACTGTGAATGTTTACATGGTGTGTTCAATAAAAACATGGTAACATTTAATTCTTTGTGTGTTATTAGTTTAAGCAGACTGTGATTGTCTATTGTTGCGACTTAGATGAAGATCAGATCACATTTTATGACCAATTTGTGCAGAAATCCATATCATTCCAAAGGGTTCACATACTTTTTCTTGCAACTGTATTTTCCATATGAATCAGCAGAAGGTGGGCAGGGGAGTGGCTATAGCTCTGAATAAAAAAAAACGCTAGACTCAATGACATCACGCTGGACTCAAATCAGCTCATTAGCATGCGGCATGTGGCATCTTTGTGTGTATATTATGAGGTAACCATCTGTCACACCAGTAAGTGAATACATCTAAGGTACTTATTAGTAGTAAATGATTGTATATAATTAGTTAGATTATAATCAAATATCCACATGACAGGTTCCCTTTAAGGACCAGGCCATTTTTTACAAATCTGACCATTGTTAATTTATGTGGTGATAACTTTAAAACGCTTTGACTTATCCAGGCCATTCTGAGATTGTTTTTTCGTCACATATTGTACTTCATGACACTGGTAAAATGGAGTCAAAAAAATTCTTTTTTATTTATAAAAAAAATACCAAATTTGCATAGAATTTAGAAGTTTAGAAGCAAATCTTGAAATGTTTCATAAATTTTCAAAAACCCACTGTTCAAGGACCAGTTCAGGTCTGAAGTCACTTTGTGAGGCTTATATAATAGAAACCACCCAAAAATTACCCCATTCTAGAAACTACACCCCTCAAGGTATTCAAACCTGATTTTGCAAACTTTGTTAACCCTTTAGGTGTTCCACAAGAATTTATGGAAAATAGAGATACAATTTCAAAATTTCACTTTTTTGGCAAATTTTCCATTAAAATAATTTTTTATCAGTTACAAAGCAAGGGTTAACAGCCAAACAAAACTCCAAATTTATGGCTCTGATTCTGTAGTTTACAGAAACACCCAATATGTGGTTGTAAGCCGCTGTACGGGCACACGGCAGGGCGCAGAAGGAAAGGAATGCCATATGGTTTTTGGATGGCAGATTTTGCTGGACTGGTTTTTTGACACCATGTCCCATTTGAAGCCCCCCTGATGCACCCCTAGTGTCATGACGGGGAGTGGGGGAAACCCCCCACCATGTGGTGTCAAAGGGTAAAAGGGGGTCAGCCTGGCCAAAAATTTGTAATAAGGTCACCTCCTACAACATCCCTAATCCTCTCCCTGACTCCTCACCGTATGAGCGGACCCCGATGGTGGGACGGCTCATGCAGCCTCTCCTTGCAGCCTGGCCTCAGATAGAGACTCCTGTTCCTCCATTACTGGGATGAACAGGTCGTCTCTTCCCTGCTCCTTGGTGTGGGATTACCAGGGCGACTTAGGGTCTTTAAGTATCCCGAGTATGAGTCGTCCTACCATCGGGGTCCGCTCATACGGTGAGGAGTCAGGGAGAGGATTAGGGATGTTGTAGGAGGTGACCTGCTCCCTTATTACTCATTTTTGGCCAGCTGACCCCCCTATTTACCCCGTCGTGACAGTATGACCACAAGGGTGGCCCTCACCGGACAGATGTTCTATGTCATCCCGATGTCTGCTTCCCTTCCTGTCCCTATTTGTATGTGCAGGGTGTTTGAATGTCTAGTTTGGTGTTATATGTCTGTTTGTGTTTTGTGTCATGTTTACTAGACATTCCCCTGTCTCAAGTTATTGCAGCTATGGTGTCCTGGGTTCCTTTGTGGTTCGTGGTGTGTGCTGTATCCTTTAATGTTGGTGTGGACACTAGCACTTGTACACGGGTTCCAGTCAGTGTGTCTATGGCAGGTAAGTGTGTTACTGGTTTCACTTACCTGCCATCTCCTTTAGCTGTATGTGTTTCCCTTTCTTGCAGCCTGGCCTTTGTTAGAGATTCCTGTTCCTCCGTGTTGTAGATGAACAAGTAGTCTCTCCCCTGCTCCTAAGTGAGAGATTTCCAGGGCGACTCAGGATATTAGGTATCCAGTGTATGAGCCATCCCACCATCGGGGTCCGCTCATATGGTGAGGAGTCAGAGAGAGTATTAGGGACGCGGTAGGAGGTGACCTGTTCCTTTATCACTCCTTTTGGCCAGGCTTATCCACTTTTCCCTTTGACCCCACTCCCCGCCATGACACCTAGAGTAGAAACTCTAAAAAAGTGACCCCATTTTAGAAACGACGGGATAGGGTGGCAGTTTTATTGGTACTATTTTAGGGTACATATGATTTTTGGTTGCTCTATATTACACTTTTTGTGAGGCAAGGTAACAAGAATTAGCTGTTTTGGCACCATTTTTATTTTTTTGTTATTTACAACATTCATCTCACAGGTTAGATCATGTGGTATTTTTATAGACCAGGTTGTCACGGACACGGCGATACCTAATATGTACACTTTTTTTTTATTTATGTAAGTTTTTCATGTTTTAGTGTTTCCATAGTCTGAGAGCCATTGTTTTTTCAGTTTTTAGGCGATTATCTTGGGTAGGGTATGATTTTTGCGGGATGAGATGACGGTTTGATTGGCACTAATTTGGGGTGCGTATGACTTTTTGATAGCTTGCTATTACACTTTTTGTGATGTAAGGTGACAAAAAATAGCTTTTTTTACACCGTTTTTATTTTTATTTTTTTACGGTATTCACCTGATGGGTTAGGTCATGTGATATTTCTATAGAGAAAGTTATTATGGATGCGGCGATACCTAATATGTATACTTTTTTTTATTTATGTAAGTTTTACACAATGATTTCATTTTTGAAACAAAAAAAATCATGTTTTAGTGTTTCCATAGTCTGAGAGCCATAGTTTTTTCAGTTTTTGGGCGATTATCTTAGTTAGGGTATGATTTTTTTCGGGATGAGATAACGGTTTGAATGACACTATTTTGGGGTGCGTATGACTTTTTGATCAATTGCTATTACAGTTTTTGTGATGTAAGGTGACAAAAAAAGGCTTTTTTTTACACCGTTTTTATTTTTATTATTTTACGGTATTTACCTGAGGGGTTAGGTCATGTGATATTTTTATAGAGAAAGTTATTACGGATGCGGCGATACGTAATATGTATACTTTTTTTATTTATGTAAGTTTTACACAATAATTTCATTTTTGAAACAAAAAAAAAAATCATGTTTTAGTGTCTCCATATTCGATTATCTTAGGTAGGGTCTCATTTTTTGCGGGATGAGATGACGGTTTTATTGGCACTATTTTGGGGTGCATATGACTTTTTGATCGCTTGCTAATACACTTTTTGTGTTGTAAGGTGACAAAAAAATGGTTTATTTAGCACTGTTTTATTTTTTTACGGTGTTCATCTGAGGGGTTAGGTCATATTATATGTTTATAGAGCCGGTCGATACGGACGCCGCGATACCTAATATGTATACTTTTTATTCATTTATGTATGTTTTACACAAAAACAGCTTTTTTAAAACAAAAAAAATGATGTTTTAATATCTACATATTCTAAGCCATATTTATTTATTTTTTGGGCTAATTTTTCGTGGGATGAGGTGACGGTTAGATTGGTACTATTTTAGTGGGCATACGCCTTTTTTATCGCTTGCTGTTGTACTTTTTGTGATGTAAGTTTATTTTGCACAGTTTTTATTTTTTATTTTTTACGGTGTTCATCTGAGGGGTTAGATCATGTGATATGTTTATAGAGCCGGTAGATACGGACGCGGTGATATCTAATATGTCTACTTACTATTTTTTTCCCTATTTTTTACCAATTTTTTTAACTTTATTTGGGGAAAATGACGTTTTTGTTTATTTTTACTTGAAACTTTACATTTTTTGGGGGGAAAATGTTATTTTTTCAACTATTTTTTTCACTTTATTTTTTGTCCCACTTTGGGACTTCAACTTTTGGGGGTCTAATCCCCTTTAGAGACAAAAAAAATCACAGAAAAAACTAAGATAAAAACATCCTGCACCGTATGATATACAATTGTGCGGATGTCCCTGGCCATATTATTGAAGAAAATCACAGAAATAAGATAATAATGCACTTAGTAAAGTAGATGCAAGCATTAAATATGGACAAAGTCCTCACTCTGATATGATAATATCTGAGACACTTAGCCAATATATTTTGATCAAAACACATCTGAGCCCGCCTACCAAGCGCCAAGGTGGTCTCAAGTCAGGCGGGTCCTACGCTAAACCTACCTAAGCCATTGGGCTTCTATGTTCAGGAGCGCAGACGCCGCACATATGGTGTGCTGCTCCTAGTCACCTCCATGTGCATCAAGCAACCAATGGGAGGAGGAGCAAGCACACCCATATGTACCTCCTAAACAAGGCGCTCTATTGGATAGGAAGGGCAAAAGTGCAGAGGAATGCTACTCCCAAGATAAAATAGGTGCGCATTCACACTTGAAGGTGCCACTACCTCAAGCAAATACTACATAGACAAAAAAATATTTTATCTTGGGAGTAGCATTCCTCTGCACTTTTGCCCTTCCTATCCAATAGAGCGCCTTGATTAGGTGGTACATATGGGTGTGCTTGCTCCTCCTCCCATTGGTTGCTTGATGCACATGGAGGTGACTAGGAGCACATGAAGGTGACTTGATTTTCTTCAATAATATGGCCAGGGACATCCGCACAATTGTATATCATACCGTGCAGGATGTTTTTATCTTAGTTTTTTCTGTGATTTTTTTGTCTATGTAGTATCTGATTGAGGGAGTGGCACCTTCAAGTGTGAATGCGCACCTATTTTATCTTGGGAGTAGCATTCCTCTGCACTTTTGCCCTTCCTATCCAATAGAGCACCTTGATTAGGTCGTACATATGGGTGTTCTTGCTACTCCTCCCATTGGTTGCTTGATGCACATGGAGGTGACTAGGAACAGCACACCATATGTGCGGCGTCTGCGCTCCTGAACATAGAAGCCTAATGGCTTAGGTAGGTTTAGCGTAGGACCCGCCTGACTTGAGACCACCTTGGCGCTTGGTAGGCGGGCTCAGATGTGTTTTGATCAAAATATATTGGCTAAGTGTCTCAGATATTATCATATCAGAGTGAGGACTTTGTCCATATATAATGTTTGTATCTACTTTACTAAGTGCATTATTATCTTATTTCTGTGATTTTCTAATCCCCTTTACAATGCATTCCAATACTGTATTGGAATGCATTGGCTGTATGAGTAATACAGTGTGTATTTCTCATACAGCTTCCGACCTGTGAGATTCAGGGGGCTGGATCTCACAGGCTTGTCATCGGAAGGCAGTGCCGATGCCTAAGGAAGGCATCGCGCTGCCTTCCATGCCATCGGGTCCCCCCTACAGCCCAACAGGGAACCAATGGCATTGCCGCCCGCCGCAACCTGTAAAAGCCTCTGAATTTACCTGCTGTTTGCGGCGATCGTTGACACAGGGGGGTCACGGGAGCCCCCTGTGCATTGACCCAAGGTGCCTGCTCAATGATTTGAGAAGGCACCTTGTTCCGATCAAAGCCTGCCTTAAGTACTGGGACATCATGCCGTAATGGTACGTCATGTGTCCGGAAGAGGTTAAAAGATTTGATGTACCATGTCGGTTGATGAGGTGCAGATGTTGAAATGATCTGATCTTGCGTTGCAGTGCCAAACAAACAATGACCATAAATGGCTTAACACCGTCGGTAGCATCTTCTTCCCCCAGTGTTAAAACAGCTGGTCCAAAGGAGAACTCTTGAAGTTTAAATGGCCATACCATCAGAAACAGGTATCAGAGTCATATAAAATTATCCTCAGCTGTTAATAAGTACACATCCAAACCTGAATAAAGAGTGAAGTAAAATGGCAGCTGTCAGGGAGAAAAACAGCATTGGCCCATTGTGATATCATCATCCATGTCTGCTAAAGGGTACCATTGTGACACACTGAGTGTTCCGTCTATTGAAATTTTCATGGGGAATACCATCTTGTTTTGCTGGGGGCGTACATTTAAATTTACAGTTAAAAAGAGCTTGCAATTCAATGAATTTGCACAGTTGGTAAGAGCTTATATTATAACAATGTTATTCAGGAAGGAAGATATCAAATGTATGAGCAATACTGATTTTAGCATCACTGCAATACTGGGCGGGATCCTGCTTATGAATTACTCAAACAGATAGGGCAGGTGCAGTGATGCTAAGGACATTCGGTACTAGCACAGAAGGATGATTGGACAGAAAGGTGAATTGTCAATCTAACCTAGACAAAACTCCTTAAAAGATTTGATGTCCCATGTCGGTTGGTGAGGTGCAGATGCTGAACTGACCTGACCCTGCATTATAGTGGTAAAGAAACAATGACCATAAAAGGCTTAACACCGTCGGTGGCATCTTCTTCCCCAAGTGCTAAAACAGCTGGTCCAAACGGGAACTCTCGAAGTTTAAATGGCTATACCATCAAAAACAGGTAGGAAGGCTTGTTTTTTCTGGGATTGCAAAAATACACTGAGCAGTATTCCAATTTTCACAACAGCATATTTTTGGATTAATCATATATTCCAGCAAGCAGACATGATATGCTGAACCATATAAAATTATCCTCACCTGTTGATATGCACACATCCAAACCTGACTAAGGGCTCATGCACACGACAGTATTTTGCGTTCAGCATACTGCCCATTTTTTGAGTTCAGTATGCGGTACATATACTGAACCATTCATTTCAATGGTTCAGCAAAAAAAAACTGAAGTGTCTCCGTGTGCATTCCGTTTCAGTATTTCCGTAGTTCTGTACCGTGAAAAGATAGAACATGTCCTATTCTTGTCCACAAATCACGGTGCTTGGCTCCATTCAAGTCAATGGGTCCGCAAATAAAATGGAACACATACGGAAATGCATCTGTATGTCTTCCGTATCTGTTGCGTTTTTGCGGAAACATCTATTGAAAATGTTTTTCTATGTATTTACTGTATAATGTATATGGCATACGGAAAAACGGAACGGAAAAACGGCAAGGAAACACAACGGAAACAAAAAACAGAACAATGGATCCATAAAAAACGGACCATAAAACACTGAAAAAGCCATACGGTCGTGTGCATGAGCCCTAAAGAATAAAACAAAATGGCTGCTATCAGGGAGAAAAACAGCAATGGCCGATTGTGATATCATCATCCATGTCTGCTAAAGGGTTCCATTGTGACACACTGAGTGTTCCGTCTATTAAAATTTTCATGGAGGCTGCCATATTGATTTTCTGAAGTAGGTTCCGTTGGGACAGTGGCGTTGCTAGGGCTGGTGTCACCCGGTGCGGTAGAAAATTGTGTCACCCCTTCCCCCCACCCCCTCCCCTCCATATATGGGGGCTATGGTGGTGCTACTGCCATAGGGGGCATCCGTTAGCTCAGCAGACCCCTCCCTAGCAGTCAGAGCCTGGTCTCGGGAGGGGCACTTCCAGATTATTTTCTGTCCGCCGCCACAAAACAATGGTGCTTATAGAACAGACTACACAGTGTAGCGGTATACTGTATATTGTGGGGCACAGTGTAGAGGTATACTGTATATTGTGGGGCAAAGTGTAGCGGTATACTGTATAATGTGTGGCACAGTGTAGCGGTATACTGTATATTGTGTGGCACAGTGTAGCGGTATACTGTATATTGTGTGGCACAGTGTAGCGGTATACTGTATATTGTGTGGCACAGTGGCGCGGTATACTGTATATTGTGTGGCACAGTGTAGGCTATATGTGTATAACAAACATATTTCACATAAAAACTTAGTTACTTGGCTTGGCCCTTGGGGATCTCGGACGCCACTTCAACACTTTGGCCGGGGGCTCGGCGGAGCTGATGTGCTTTATCCTAATGAGAAAGATTTCATAATAAGGATTTGGAGAAGGGGCAGAGGGGTCACAGAGCAGGGAGAGGCTAGTGCTGCTACTAGGGGGTCATACCATGTGGGAGTAATAAAACCCACCATAATGCCCCCTCCCCCTCCTAGTAGAAATAATTCTCCTTTTAATGTGACAGTGCAAAAAATACCCCCTTGTAATGCCCCCAGTTGAGCTAATGTCCCCATAGTGCCCCCATAATGTCCCAGTATAAAATACCCCTATATAGTGCCCCCAGTGAATTCCCCCATAGTGCTCCTTTCCCCCTTCTTCCTGCTAGTGCCCCCCATAATGTACCAGTATAAAATGCCCCATATATAGTGCCCCTGTAGATGCCCCTCAGTGTCCGGCCTCTGATAGGCTGCCGGCCTAGTGTCCCCCATAATTCCCCCCAATAATGTGCCAGTAAGTGTCCCCATAGATGCCCCCCCATCATGTGCCAGTATCAAATGCCTCTCTCCTCCCCCCCACATGTCCCAGTATCATAGTGCCATCTCCCATCCCCCCAATGTGCCAGTATGAAGTGCCTCTCTCCCCCCCCCCCACATGTCCCAGTATCATAGTGCCATCTACCCCCCAATGTGCCAGTATGAAGTGCCTCTCTCCTCCCCCCCACATGTCCCAGTATCATAGTGCCATGCCATCTCCCCCCCCAAAAGTGCCAGTATCAAGTGCCTCCCCCCCATGTCCCAGTATCATAGTGCCATTCCATCCCCCCCCCCCAAAAGTGCCAGTATAAAGTGCCTCTCTCCCCCCCCATGTCCCAGTATCATAGTGCCATGCCATCTCCCCCCCCTCCCCATGTGCCAGTATCAGGTGCCAACCCCCCTCCCCCCATGTGCCAGTATCAAGTGCCTCCTGCTCCCCCCATGGCAGTAACAGTCGGGTATTAAAAAAAATAAAATAAACACTTCTACTTACCTCCATGTCAGCGATGCAATGCAACCTCTTCCTGTGTCCCACCCTGTATGTCCATATATGGAGTTAGTGCTTGTGTATTTCAGAAAAGCTTCTGCTGGGATTCGAACCCACGACCTTCTGTATCAGAGGCAAAGCATCTAACCACACGGCCATAAGAACAGCCTTGCTACTGACTGAAAATATATGAGACTTCTACTGTTATAGCTGTACATCTATACACATGACAGCTGCCCTAACACACCCAGCACTGCTATATCTCTATATGACAGCTGTCCCAGCACACTCAGCTCTGCTATATCTCTATAAATGAAAGCTGCCCCAGCACACCCAGCTCTGCTACATATGATACACATGACAGCTGCACCAGCACACTCAGCTCTACTATATCTCTATATATGACAGCTGCTCCAGCAAACCCAGCTCTGCTATATCTATACACATGACAGCTGCCCCAACACACCCAGCACTGCTACATCTAATACACATGACAGCTGCACCAGCACACTCAGCTCTACTATATCTCTATATATGACAGCTGCTCCAGCAAACCCAGCTCTGCTACATCTATACACATGACAGCTGCCCCAACACACCCAGCACTGCTACATCTAATACACATGACAGCTGCACCAGCACACTCAGCTCTACTATATCTCTATATATGACAGCTGCTCCAGCAAACCCAGCTCTGCTACATCTATACACATGACAGCTGCCCTAACACACCCAGCACTGCTATATCTCTATATGACAGCTGTCCCAGCACACTCAGCTCTGCTATATCTCTATAAATGATAGCTGCCCCAGCACACCCAGCTCTGCTACATATGATACACATGACAGCTGCCCTAACACACCCAGCACTGCTATATCTCTATATGACAGCTGTCCCAGCACACTCAGCTCTGCTATATCTCTATATATGATAGCTGCCCTAACACACCCAGCTCTGCTACATCTAATACACATGACAGCTGCACCAGCACACTCAGCTCTACTATATCTCTATATATGACAGCTGCTCCAGGAAACCCAGCTCTGCTACATCTATACACATGACAGCTGCCCCAACACACCCAGCACTGCTACATCTAATACACATGACAGCTGCACCAGCACACTCAGCTCTACTATATCTCTATATATGACAGCTGCTCCAGGAAACCCAGCTCTGCTACATCTATACACATGACAGCTGCCCCAACACACCCAGCACTGCTACATCTAATACACATGACAGCTGCACCAGCACACTCAGCTCTACTATATCTCTATATATGACAGCTGCTCCAGCAAACCCAGCTCTGCTACATCTATACACATGACAGCTGCCCTAACACACCCAGCACTGCTATATCTCTATATGACAGCTGTCCCAGCACACTCAGCTCTGCTATATCTCTATAAATGATAGCTGCCCCAGCACACCCAGCTCTGCTACATATGATACACATGACAGCTGCCCAAACACACCCAGCACTGCTACATCTAATACACATGACAGCTGGAGCAGCTGTCATATATAGAGATATAGTAGAGCTGAGTGTGCTGGTGCAGCTGTCATGTGTATCATATGTAGCAGAGCTGGGTGTGCTGGGGCAGCTATCATTTATAGAGATATAGCAGAGCTGAGTGTGCTGGGACAGCTGTCATATAGAGATATAGCAGTGCTGGGTGTGTTAGGGCAGCTGTCATGTGTATAGCTGTACAGCTATAACAGTAGAAGTCTCATATATTTTCAGTCAGTAGCAAGGCTGTTCTTATGGCCGTGTGGTTAGATGCTTTGCCTCTGATACAGAAGGTCGTGGGTTCGAATCACAGCAGAAGCTTTTCTGAAATACACAAGCACTAACTCCATATATGGACATAAAGGGCGGGACACAGGAAAAGGCTGCATCGCAGTGCTTTGCCTCTGATACAGAAGGTCGTGGGTTCGAATCCCAGACACATCTTTCCCTCTCCTGAGGACGGCAATACAAATGGTTCGTAAATGCAACGCCACTGCGTTGGGACACGCTGAATTTTCCATCTATTGAAATTTTCATGGGGGCTACCATCTTGTTTTGCTGGAGGTGAACATTTAGATTTGCAGTTAAAAAGGATGTACAATTTATTGAATTTGCACAGTTGGTAAGAGTTTATATTGCAACAATGTTATTCAGGAAGGAAGATATCAAATGTGTGAGCAATACTGATTGCAGCTAAACTGGAAAAACTGGACGGGATCCTGCTTATGAATTCCTGGACCAGATAGGGCAGGTGCAGTAATGCTAAAGACATTCGGTACTAGCACAGAAGGTTGATTGGACAGAAAGGTGCATTGTCAATCTAACCTAGACAAAACTCCTTAAGGGTCCATTCACATGTCCGTAAGTGTTTTGCGGATCCGCAAATTGTGGATCCGCAAAACACGGACACCTGCAATGTGCGATCCGCAATTTGCCGATCCGCACATCAGACACTATAATAGAAAATGCCTTTTCTCGTCCGCAATTGCGGACAAGAATAGGACATGTTCTATTTTTTCCAGGAACGAAATTGCGGATCCCGAAAAAACGGATCCCGAAAAAAACGGATGCGGATCCCGAAAATGCGGATGCGGATCCAGGAAATGTGGATTTGCATCCGTTCCAGCCCCATTGAAAGTGAATGGGTCCGCAAATTGCGGAACGAATGCGGACCCAAATTACGGACGTGTGAATGGACCCTAAAAGATTTGATGTCCCATGTCCGTTGGTGAGTTGCAGATGCTGAACTGACCTGACCCTGCATTATAGTGGCAAAGAAACAATGACCGTAAAAAGATTAACACCGTCGGTGGCATCTTCTGTCCCCAGTGTTAAAACAGCTGGTCTAAAGGGGAACTCTCGATGTTTAAATGGCCATACCATCAGAAACAGGTAGGAAGGCTTGTTTTTTCTAGGATTACAAAAATACGCTGAACAGTATTCCAATTTTCACAACAGCATATTTTTCGATTAATCATATCTTCCAGCAAGCAGACATAATATGCTGAGTTATATAATATTTTCCTTATCTGTTGATATGCACACTTCCAAAGTTGACTAAAGAATGAAGTAAAATGGCTGCCGTCAGGGAGAAAAACAGCAATGGCCCATTGTGATATCATCATCCATGTCTGCTAAAGGGTTCCATTGTGACACACTGAGTGTTCCGTCTATTAAAATTTTCATGGAGGCTGCCATATTGATTTTCTGGAGGAGGGTTCCTTTGTGTTACTCTGTGTGTTCCGTCTATTGAAATTTTCATGAGGGCTGCCATATTGATTTTCTGGAGGAGGGTTCCATTGTGACACGCTGAGTTTTCCATCTATTGAAATTTTCATGGAGGCTACCATCTTGTTTTGCTGGAGGCTGCCATTTTGATTTTCAGTTAAAAAGAGCTTGCAACTCAATGAATTTGAACAGTTGGTAAGAGTTTATATTATAACAATTTTATTCAGGAAGGAAGATATCAAATGTGTGAGCAATACTGATTGTAGCCACACTGGAATACTGGCGGGATACTGCTTATGAATTCCTGGACCAGATAGGGCAGGTGAAGTGATGCTAAGGACATTCGGTACTAGCACAGAAGGTTGATTGGACAGAAAAGTGCATTGTCAATCTAACCTAGACAAAATTACTTAAAAGATTTGATGTCCCATGTCCGTTGGTGAGTTGCAAATGCTGAACTTACCTGACCCTGCATTATAGTGACAGAAAGGTGCATTGTCAATCTAACCTAGACAAAACTCCTTAAAACAGCTGGTCCAAAGGGAACTCTTGAAGTTTAAATGGCTATACCATCAGAAACAGGTAAGAAGGCTTGTTTTTTCTGGGATTGCAAAAATACGCTGAACAGTATTCCAATTTTCACAACAGCATATTTTTGGATTAATCATATCTTCGAACAAGCAGACATGATATGCTGAGTCATATAAAATTATCCTCACCTGTTGATATGCACACATCCAAACCTGACTAAAGTTTGAAGAAAAATGGCTGCTGTCAGGGAGAAAAACATCAATTGCCCATTGTGATATCATCATCCATGTCTGCTAAAGGGTTCCATTGTGACACACTGTGTGTTCCGTCTATTAAAATTTTCATGGAGGCTGCCATCTTGCTTTGCTGGAGGCTGCCATTTTGATTTGTAGTTAAAAAGAGCTTGCAATTCAATGAATTTGCACAGTTGGTAAGAGTTTATATTATAACAATGTTATTCAGGAAAAAAGATATCAAATGTTTGAGCAATACTGATTGTAGCCACACTGGAATACTGGGCGGGATCCTGCTTATGAATTCCTGGACCAGATAGGGCAGGTGCAGTGATGCTAAGGACATTCGGTACTAGCACAGAAGGTTGATTGGAAAGAAAGGTGCATTGTCAATCTAACCTAGACAAAATTACTTAAAAGATTTGATGTCCCATGTCCGTTGGTGAGTTGCAGATGCTGAACTTACCTGCATTATAGTGGCAAAGAAACAATGACCATAAAAGGCTTAACACCATCGGTGGCATCTTCTTCCCCCAGTGTTAAAACAGCTGGTCCAAAGGGAACTCTCGAAGTTTAAATGGCTATACCATCAGAAACAGGTAGGAAGGCTTGTTTTTTCTGGGATTGCAAAAATACGCTGAACACTATTCCAATTTTCACAACAGCATATTTTTTGATTAATCATATCTTCGAGCAAGCAGACTGTCACGACCATGGTCATGGTCGTGACTCCTGGAACCGCAGGCAGTTGCCTGCGGTTTTGTATTGTTGTCAATCACAGGTGAGGGCTGTAGTATGTTGCCTCACCTGTGGTTGCCGCTGGCAACGTAATGTATGTGGCAGTATAGCAGCCTGAGCTGGTGCTAGGCAGCTTGCTGTAAAGTGCATGCGGTTGCACCAGGCAACCTGTCCTTGTATGTATGCACTTTGTATGTCTGGTGTGCACAAGGTTTATATAGGTGTGCACTGTGACATTTCCCTTCACTTGTGGCTGCCCATGGCAACGTGTTGTTTTGTGTACATGTGGTGGCAGTGTCTCGGCCTTCTGGCTGACTCCCAGGACATGGTTGCCACGCATGTCGTTGCCTGCGGTAACAGCAGTGTGGTTGTTTATTGTGCACTTTCCCTTTAAGTGGCTTTTTCCCTTGCCTGGTGTAGGAAGGGTTAACTCCCATCTTTGTGTGAACACTGGGTGTGACTGTGTGTGGGTGTGGCTACATGGGCTATAAAGCCTCAGTTAAGATCAGAAGTCTGAGGGGTACTCCAGTCTTGTTTGTAAGCTGGAGTCATCCTCCTGGTCTTTTACCATCTGCCAGTGAGGGCCACCCTTGTGGTCATAAATGTTTATATGTGATGTTCAGTTGATGTTGTTTTCCTTTCATGTTTAATGCAGCTATGGATCTGTGTTCCTGTGTGTGTATGTGTCTTTGCTGTGTCCATTAATTTATAGTGTGGACATCAGCTGTGAGCTCGGGATCCAGTCAGCAAGGCTGTGGCAGGTAGGTGTGAACTAGTGTAGTTCTCCTGCCATATCCATAGGCTGTTCTTGTTCCTATCCCCTTGCAGCTTGGCCACTTTAGACTCCTGTTTCTCCGCGTCCAGGAGGAACGGGCTGTCTACCCATCTCCTAGCTCAGGGATCTGCGGAGGGTTAGTAGGGATCCAAGGTTCCGGAGCATGAGCCCTCCTACCATTAAGGTCGGCTCATGCAGCTAGGAGTCAGGGTCAGATTAGGGATGCGATAGGAGGTGACCTGCTCCCTAATTCTGTGGTCCTGGCCAAGTAGCGACCTACCATCTCCTGGCATCGCACGGCTGAGGGTTCCCCCATCCTCAGCCGTGACAGTATGACCATAATGGCTCCTCACGTGTCGTTTTACCTTCGGAAGAGAGTGCAGCATGCATCGCCATATGTTTGTGGGGTGCATGCGCATTCTCCAGAGGGAGAGCGTTTTGGGGATCACTGTTTACGGCGCGGTTGGTGGCTTATTCCCTGCCACCTTACCTTCCGTGTCCGTGTTGGTGATCCCTCATCCCTCTCTTTTTTCCTATCTCTGGTCGTCTGCTGGCAGCTTTCCGTTAGTGTTCCGGCTGTGTGCTGGTTAGGAGTGTCTGTTGGCAGCGACTGGAGTGGGGACGTGAGTAGAGAGTGGACGCAGTGTCAGTGCGGTCTCTCCGGGCTGTTTCTTTGCTGGTCTCTGGTTCCTGTGTGTTGCTCTAGAGGCTGGCAGTCGGATCCTGGTTCCTGTGTGTTGCTCCAGGGTCCGGCAGAAATCCTGGGGAGACTCGCATGTGCTGAACTGTTTCCCCTATTTTTACCCTTCTCCCATCCCTTTTTGAGTTCCTCAGTAGTTTCCCCTTTTTTTTTGGTCGGGGGGCTTTGAGGGGTGTGAGTGTCACGACCATGGTCATGGTCGTGACTCCTGGAACCGCATGCGGTTGCCTGCGGTTTTGTCTTGTTGTCAATCACAGGTGAGGGCTGTAGTATGTTGCTTCACCTGTGGTTGCCGCTGGCAACATAATGTATGTGGCAGTATAGCAGCCTGAGCTGGTGCTAGGCAGCTTGCTGTAAAGTGCATGCGGTTGCACCAGGCAACCTGTCCTTGTATGTATGCACTTTGTATGTCTGGTGTGCACAAGGTTTATATAGGTGTGCACTGCGACATTTCCCTTCACTTGTGGCTGCCCGTGGCAACGTGTTGTTTTGTGTACATGTGGTGGCAGTGTCTCGGCCTTCTGGCTGACTCCCAGGACATGGTTGCTACGCATGTCGTTGCCTGCGGTAACAGCAGTGTGGTTGCTTATTGTGCACTTCCCCTTTAAGTGGCTTTTTCCCTTACCTGGTGTAGGAAGGGTTAACTCCCTTCTTTGTGTGAACACTGGGTGTGACTGTGTGTGGGTGTGGCTACATGGGCTATAAAGCCTCAGTTAAGATCAGAAGTCTGAGGGGTACTCCAGGCTTGTTTGTAAGCTGGAGTCATCCTCCTGGTCTTTTACCATCTGCCAGTGAGGGCCACCCTTGTGGTCATAAATGTTTATATGTGATGTTAAGTTGATGTTGTTGTTTTCCTTTCATGTTTAATGCAGCTATGGATCTGGGTTCCTGTGTGTGTATGTGTCTTTGCTGTGTCCATTTATTTATAGTGTGGACATCAGCTGTGAGAACGGGATCCAGTCAGCAAGGCTGCGGCAGGTAGGTGTGAACTAGTGTAGTTCTCCTGTCATATCCATAGGCTGTTCTTGTTCCTATCCCTTTGCAGCTTGGCCACTTTAGACTCCTGTTTCTCTGCGTCCAGAAGGAACGGGCTGTCTACCAAGCTCCTAGCTCAGGGATCGGCGGAGGGTTAGTAGGGATCCGAGGTTCCGGAGCATGAGCCCTCCTACCATCAAGGTCAGCTCATGCAGCTAGGTGTCAGGGTCAGATTAGGGATGCGATAGGAGGTGACCTGCCTAATTCTGTGGTCCTGGCTAAGTAGCGACCTACCATCTCCTGGCATCGCACGGCTGAGGGTTTCCCCCCTCCTCAGCCGTGACACAGACATGATATGCTGAGTCATATAAAATTATCCTCTCCTGTTGATATGCACAAATCCAAACCTGACTAAAGAATGAAGTAAAACGGCTGCTGTCAGGGAGAAAAACAGCAATGGCCCATTGTGATATCATCATCCATGTCTGCTAAAGGGTTCCATTGTGACACACTAAGTGTTCCGTATATAAAAATTTTCATGGAGGTTACCATATTGATTTTCTGGAGGAGGGTTCCATTGTGACACGCTGTGTGTTCCGTCTATTGAAATTTTTATGGGGCTGCCATATTGATTTTCTGGAGGAGGGTTCCATTGCGACACGCTGAGTTTTCCATCTATTTAAATTTTCATGGGGGCTGCCATCTTGTTTTGCTGGATGCTGCCATTTTGATTTGCAGTTAAAAAGAGCTTGCAACTCAATGAATTTGCACAGTTGGTAAGAGTTTATATTATAACAATGTTATTCAGAAAGGAAGATATCAAATGTTTGAACAATACAGATTGTAGCCACACTGGAATACTGGGCGGGATACTGCTTATGAATTCCTGGACCAGATAGGGCAGATGCAGTGATGCTAAGGACATTCGGTACTAGCACAGAAGGTTGATTGGACAGAAAGGTGCTGTAATGACTGGCATCACGCACAGGGAGGGAAAAGGGAAAGCCCTGCCCAAGGGAGAGGGAAAGGTGGTGACCCCTGACTCACCTTGCGGCTGGCACCTGACTGCCCTGACGTCCCTAGACGGGTTCCTCACCTGTGCAGCGATCACGTGCCTAAACCCTGGCTTTCCCTACAATTAGCCCTAGATAGTGAACGGGCCGGTGGGATCGCTAGTCCGCACCACTGACACTAAGAGGGAAACACCAGGGAGAGGACAGACAATACAGACAAACACATACACCCAGGTGGGCGACCACAGCAGTCCACAAAGGTCCAACAGGGATCCGGAGGGTAGCGTTCTGGACCAACAACCAGAGAACGCAGCAACACAGCTCCAGAGGGTCAGAATAGATGTCCAGGCAGGAAGCTCTATATCTGGCAACCAGAGAAGTGTGAGAGGGGAATATAAGGAGGTTGAGAGTGCTGGACAAGGAACAGCTGAGGAGAAAGAGCTACGGATCCCTGAGTGAGCCAAAAGGGTTGCAAAGCAAACCCAGAAAGCTACCATAAGGAAACAGCCCTATCTTACATAGAGCGCGCAGCCAACCCCTGCGACTTCCTGACCCCGGGTATAACGGAGTCAGGCATGGTTCTTGACACCCTCGTGACAGTACCCCCCTCTCTACGAGGGGCCTCCGGACACTCAGGGCCAGGTCTCTCAGGATGAGAGGCATAAAAAACCCGAACTAGCATGTCGGCGTTTACCTCAGACGCAGGAACCCACATTCTTTCCTCGGGACCGTAACCTCTCCAATGCACCAGATATTAAAGAGAGCGGCGGACCCGACGAGAATTAACAATTTTGGATATCTGAAATTCTAGATTACCATCCACAACAACAGGAGGGGGTGGCAGCGGTGACGGTTCTAGAGGTGGAACATATTTTTTGAGTAACGACTTATGAAAAACATTATGGATTTTAAAAGTCTGAGGTAACTCCAGGCGAAAAGCCACGGGGTTGATGATGGCTACAATTTTGTAAGGACCAATAAACCTAGGACCCAGTTTCCAAGAGGGAACCTTCAATTTAATATTCCTAGTAGACAACCACACATAGTCATTCACTCCTAGGTCCGGACCTGGCGACCGTCTCTTATCAGCCATGCATTTGTATTTACCTCCCATATTTTTCAAGTTAGCTTGCACCTTCTGCCATACCGATGAAAGAGATGACGAAAACCGTTCCTCTTCGGGAACCCCAGAAGACCCCCCCTTTTTAAAAGTACAGAATTGGGGATGAAAACCATATGCACCAAGAAATTATGACTTGCCAGTGGATTCCTGACGACGATTATTTATGGCAAACTCAGCTAACGGTAAATATGATGACCACAACTCTTGGTTTTCAGACACAAAACATCTTAGATATGTCTCCAGGTTTTGGTTGGTACGCTCAGTCTGTCCATTCGACTGAGGATGGAAAGCTGAGGAAAAGGACAAATGTACCCCCAAACAGGAACAAAAAGCTTTCCAAAATTTAGAAATAAACTGGGTACCCCGATCCGAAACAACATCGGAGGGACCCCGTGAAGCTTCACGATTTCACTGACGAATACCTGAGCAAGAGTCTTAGCATTAGGTAGTGCGGGTAACGCAATGAAGTGTACCATTTTGCTAAACCTGTCCACTACTACCAAAATAACTGTTTTACCCGCAGACAAAGGTAAGTCAGTGATAAAATCCATTGACAGATGTGTCCATGGTCTATTGGGAATGACGAGTGGTAATAGAGACCCTGCAGGACGTGTATGTGAAACTTTTGCGCGCGCACAAGTAGAACAAGAAGACACAAAATCCAATACATCCTGACGCAACCTTGGCCACCAAAAACGACGAGACAATAGCTCCAAGGTTGCTTTACTACCCGGGTGCCCAGCAAGTGCCGAATTATGATGTTCCTTTAATAATTCGAAACGCAGGTTCAACTGTACAAACAATTTCTCTGAGGGGCAAGAAACCGGGGCGTCCCCCTGGGCCTCTAACACCTTCCCCTCCAGAACAGAGTGTACCGCAGAAACAACCACTCCTCTTTGAAGACTGGGCACCGGATCACTCACATTACCCCCTCCAGGGAAACAAAGAGATAGTGCATCAGCCTTGGTATTCTTTGCCCCAGGACGATAGGTAATCACAAAGTTAAACCTGGTAAAAAATAGCGACCACCTAGCTTGTCTAGGGGTGAGACGCTTAGCTGATTCAAGGTACAGAAGATTTTTGTGGTCCGTAATCACAGTGACGGGGTGGACTGCCCCCTCTAAAAAGTGACGCCATTCTTCAAACGCTAGTTTAATAGCTAACAGTTCCCTATTGCCAATATCGTAGTTCTTTTCTGCTGCAGATAGTTTTTTAGAAAAGAAAGCACAAGGACGCCAGTTGCCAGGAGACGGACCCTGAGACAGCCCCGCCCCCAACCCACCTCTGACGCATCGACTTCAACAATAAAAGGCTGAGAGACATCAGGTTGGACTAGTACAGGTGCTGAGGTAAACCTCTCTTTTAGAGAGGAAAAAGCAACTTTAGCGGCGTCAGACCATTTAGAAAAATCAGTCCCCTTCCTAGTCATGTCAGTAAGGGGTTTTACAATAAGTGAATAATTTTTTATGAATTTCCTATAGAAATTCGCGAAGCCCAAGAACCGTTGCAGTGCTTTGAGGTTCTCAGGAAGATCCCAATCTAAAATTGCCTGGACCTTCCTAGGATCCATACGGAAACCTGAAGCAGATAAAAAATAACCTAGGAATTGTATCTCCTGAACGGCAAAGACACATTTTTCAATTTTAGCATATAATTTATTCGTCCGTAGGACTTGTCTGACATGCACCTCATGTGTTCTCAGATCAGACGAATAAATTAAAATATCATCTAGGTATATTACCACAAACCTGCCGATTAGATGACTAAAAATGTCATTAACGAAATGTTGAAAGACGGCAGGAGCATTGGTCAGACCGAAAGGCATAACTAGATTTTCATAATGCCCCTCAGGGGTGTTAAAAGCTGTTTTCCACTCATCCCCCTCCTTAATACGAATCAGATTGTAGGCCCCCCTAAGATCAAGTTTGGAGAACCACCTAGCACCCGCAATCTGGTTAAACAGGTCAGGAATGAGAGGAAGAGGGTATGGGTCTCGTATGGTTATCCGATTTAATTCGCGAAAATCTAGGCAAGGACGCAGGCCCCCATCTTTCTTTTTAACGAAGAAAAACCCTGCAGCCACGGGTGAAGAAGAGGGTCTGATGTGTCCCTTAGCCAAGCTCTCGGAGATACACTGCTCAAAAAAATAAAGGGAACACTTAAACAACACAATGTAACTCCAAGTCAATCACACTTCTGTGAAATCAAACTGTCCACTTAGGAAGCAACACTTAGTGACAATCATTTTCACATGCTGTTGTGCAAATGGGATAGACAACAGGTGGAAATTATAGGCAATTAGCAAGACACCCCCAATAAAGGAGTGGTTCTGCAGGTGGTGATCACAGACCACTTCTCAGTTCCTATGCTTCCTGGCTGATGTTTTGGTCACTTTTGAATGCTGGCGGTGCTTTCACTCTAGTGGTAGCATGAGACGGAGTCTACAACCCACACAAGTGGCTCAGGGAGTGCAGCTTATCCAGGATGGCACATCAATGCGAGCTGTGGCAAGAAGGTTTGCTGTGTCTGTCAGCGTAGTGTCCAGAGCATGGAGGTGCTACCAGGAGACAGGCCAGTACATCAGGAGACGTGGAGGAGACCGTAGGAGGGCAACAACCCAGCAGCAGGACTGCTACCTCCGCTTTTGTGCAAGGAGGAACAGGAGGAGCACTGCCAGAGCCCTGCAAAATAACCTCCAGCAGGCCACAAATGTGCATGTGTCTGCTCAAACGGTCAGAAACAGACTCCATGAGGGTGATATGAGGGCCCGACGTCCACAGATGGGGGTTGTACTTACAGCCCAACACCGTGCAGGACGTTTGGCATTTGCCAGAGAACACCAAGATTGACAAATTCGCCACTGGCACCCTGTGTTCTTCACAGATGAAAGCAGGTTCACACTGAGCACATGTGACAGACGTGACAGAGTCTGGAGACGCCGTGGAAAACGTTCTGCTGCCTGCAACATCCTCCAGCATGACCGGTTTGGCATTGGGTCAGTAATGGTGTGGGGTGGCATTTCTTTGGAGGGCCGCACAGCCCTCTATGTGCTCGCCAGAGGTAGCCTGACTGCCATTAGGTACCGAGATGAGATCCTCAGACCCCTTGTGAGACCATATGCTGGTGCGGTTGGCCCTGGGTTCCTCCTAATGCAAGACAATGCTAGACCTCATGTGGCTGGAGTGTGTCAGCAGTTCCTGCAAGACGAAGGCATTGATGCTATGGACTGGCCCGCCCGTTCCCCAGACCTGAATCCAATTGAGCACATCTGGGACATCATGTCTCGCTCTATCCACCAACGTCACGTTGCACCACAGACTGTCCAGGAGTTGGCAGATGCTTTAGTCCAGGTCTGGGAGGAGATCCCTCAGGAGACTGTCTGCCACCTCATCAGGAGCATGCACAGGCGTTGTAGGGAGGTCATACAGGCACGTGGAGGCCACACACACTACTGAGCCTCATTTTGACTTGTTTTAAGGACATTACATCAAAGTTGGATCAGCCTGTAGTGTGTTTTTCCACTTTAATTTTGAGTGTGACTCCAAATCCAGACCTCCATGGGTTAAAAAATTTGATTTCCATTTTTTTTATTTTTGTGTGATTTTGTTGTCAGCACATTTAACTATGTAAAGAACAAAGTATTTCAGAAGAATATTCAATTAATTAAGATCTAGGATATGTTATTTTTGTGTTCCCTTTATTTTTTTGAGCAGTGTATAATCTTTCATGGCTTGTCTCTCTGGACCTGAAAGATTATATAACCTGGTCTTGGGTAATTTTGCGCCGGGAATAAGGTTAACCGGGCAATCATAAGGACGATGAGGTGGTAACTTCTGACAACCCTTTTCAGAAAAAACGTCCTCAAAATCCGAAATAAATGTAGGTAGGGTAGTTATGGAGGCGACTAAGCAATTGCTATTTAAGCAATTTTCTCTGCACTGCTCACTCCACTCCAATATCTCCCTGGCCTGCCAATCCACCACTGGATTGTGCGCTACCAACCAGGGAAGACCCAGCACTATCGGAGTGGGAAGCCCCTCCAGAACATAACATGAAAGCATCTCGTTATGGTGGTCCCCTACCCGAAGGTGTAAATTATGAACAATGTGGGTGAGGTTTCTCTGAGACAGAGGAGCAGAATCAATAGCGAATATGAGAATAGGTCTCTGTAGCGTACAGAGAGACAAATCCATAGTGCGGGCAAAATGGTCATCTATCAAATTTACACCTGCTCCACTGTCTAGAAAGAAAGAAATAGTCTCTGTCTTATCACCAAAAACAATAACCGCTGGCAACACAAATTGCGATGTACGTATGGAGGAAACGTATACCCCCCGGCTGACATCCTCCACACAGCCTGGGGTTAGTAGTTTTCTGACGGTCTTTTGTTTCTGAGGAAAGAAGGACAGACATTAATGAAATGACCCCTCTCCCCACAAAAAAAACAAACCCCACGCCTACGGTGAGCCTCAGGAGGACGGACCTGACGAGTAGTTCCTCCTAGCTGCATAGGCTCGTCTAAGTCCTTACAGACTAACTGCTGCTTGGGAGGGGTTACCAATTGCTCCGGTTTTTTCAACCTGTCCCTAAGGCGTCTATCTATTCGGATAGAAAGGGACATAACCGCATCAAGGGAAAAGGGGGTCTCATATAATGCAAGCGCATCCTTAACCCTTTCGGATAACCCAGAGCAGAACAGACTCCTGAGAGCCGGGTCGTTCCATTGGGTATCCGTAGCCCACCTACGGAAGTCAGAGCAATACTCCTCTACCGGCCGCTCTCCTTGTAGGAGTCTCCGTAATCTTGATTCAGCCAGTGCGACTCGGTCAGGGTCGTCATATATGAGACCCAAGGCCCCGAAAAACTCATCCACTGACCGAAGAGCCTGGGAATCAGTAGGTAAAGAGAATGCCCAGGACTGCGGGTCCCCCTGCAGCAGGGAAATAACAACCCCCACCCGCTGTTCTTCATTACCAGAGGAGTAAGGGCGCAGTTTAAAATATAATTTACAGGCCTCACGGAGTGTCAAAAACTTGTCCCTTCCCCCAGAAAATCTGTCAGGGAGAGGGACCTTGGGTTCCGCAACAACCTGGTTACCAGTAGCAACCGCTGGGCTTGCGGTCTGTTGTAATTGCTGCTGTTGCTGGAGGACCGACGCATTCAATCCTGCCACCTCCAAAGACAGGCCATGAAATTGTTTGGTCAGAGCAGCAATTTTATCCATACTGGATTCTAAGTATATTTTTTTTTTACCTACACAAAATAAAGGGCCAGATATAATGTAATGACTGGCGTCACGCACAGGGAGGGAAAAGGGAAAGCCCTGCCCAAGGGAGAGGGAAAGGTGGTGACCCCTGACTCACCTTGCGGCTGGCACCTGACTGCCCTGACGTCCCTAGATGGGTTCCTCACCTGTGCAGCGATCACGTGCCTAAACCCTGGCTTTCCCTACAATGAGCCCTAGATAGTGAACGGGCCGGTGGGATCGCTAGTCCGCACAACTGACACTAAGAGGGAAACACCAGGGAGAGGACAGACAATACAGACAAACACATACACCCAGGTGGGCGACCACAGCAGTCCACAAAGGTCCAACAGGGATCCGGAGGGTAGCGTTCTGGACCAACAACCAGAGAACGCAGCAACACAGCTCCAGAGGGTCAGAATAGATGTCCAGGCAGGAAGCTCTATATCTGGCAACCAGAGTAGTGTGAGAGGGGAATATAAGGAGGTTGGGAGTGCTGGACAAGGAACAGCCGAGGAGAAAGAGCTACGGATCCCTGAGTGAGCCAAAAGGGTTGCAAAGCAAACCCAGAAAGCTACCATAAGGAAACAGCCCTATCTTACATAGAGCGCGCAGCTAACCGCTGCGACTTCCTGACCCCGGGTATAACGGAGTCAGGCGTGGTTCTTGACACCCTCGTGACAGGTGCATTGTCAATCTAACCTAGACAAAACTCCTTAAAAGATTTGATGTCCCATGTCCTTTGGTGAGTTGCAGATGCTGAACTGACCTGACCCTGCATTATAGTGGCAAAGAAACAATGACCATAAAAGGCTTAACACCGTCGATGGCATCTTCTTCCCCCAGTGTTAAAACAGCTGGTCCAAAGAGAAACTCTCGAAGTTAAAATTGCTATACCATCAGAAACAGGTTGGGAGGCTTGTTTTTTCAAATGCCAACTTTGTATAAAAAAATTGGAAAAGTTGTCTTTTGCCGACATATTTATCTCACCCAGCATGGGTATATGTAAAATGACACCCCAAAACACATTCCCCAACTTCTCCTGAGTACGGCGATACCAGATGTGAGACACTTTTTTGCAGCTTAGATGCGCAAAGGGGCCCACATTCCTTTTAGGAGGGCATTTTTAGACATTTGGATCCCAGACTTCTTCTCATGCTTTAGGGCTCCTAAAATGCCAGGGCAGTATAAATACCCCTCATGTGACACCATTTTGGAAAGAAGACACCCCAAGGTATTCAATGAGGGGCATGGCGAGTTCAGAGAAAAAAAAAAAATTTGCCACAAGTTAGCGGAAATTATTATTTATTTTTTTTCTCACAAAGTCTCCTTTTCCGCTAACTTGGGACAAAAATTTCAATCTTTCATGGACTCAATATGCCCCTCAGTGAATACCTTGGGGTGTCTTCTTTCCAAAATGGGGTCATTTGTGGGGTGTTTGTACTGCCCTGGCATTTGAGGGTCTCCGCAATCATTACATGTATGGCAAGCATTAGGAGTTTCTGCTATTCTCCTTATAATAAGCATATGGGTAATGAGATTTTTTATTTTCCGTTCAGCCTCTGGGCTGAAAGAAAAAATGAACGGCACAGATTTCTTCATTCGCATCGATCAATGTGGATGAAAAAATCTCTGCCCAAAAAAAAAAAAGGAGGGAAAAGGCATCTGCCAGGACATAGGAGCTCCGCCCAACATCCATACCCACTTAGCTCGTATGCCCTGGCAAACCCGATTTTTCCATTCACATAAATCGATGTGGATGAATAAATCATTGCCGGGATTTTTTATTTTTTTTTATATACAAAGTGTTTGCCAAAGTATATGAACACCGCCGCCTCCTCAGCTCATATGCCTCGGCAAACGTATCTTTTATTGCAGAGGAGAAATCTCGTCTTGCAGCGCCTCATACACCGACTTTTGTGTAATCTGAGAGCAGCGCAATGCTTCTGTCAGAATGCACATCAGTGCTGCAGCTAGTCGATCGGTTGGTCCACCTGGAAGGTAAAAAAAAAAGAAAAAAAAAAAAGAAAAAAACAGGCCGCAACGCAATAAATTTATTAACTTTATAATAAAATTTGAATGGAACATATAAACTTAATAAAACTTTTTGAACTGAACGTTAACTTTTTTGCTTACCGGTGTTTTTGTTTTGTTTTGTTTTTTTAACCTTTATAGGACAAACCTCTCCTTCCCCATGGGACAATGTGCAAAGCGCAAATCGCCCAAAGATGTGGCGAAGTACATTATGCACTTTATCCCAGGTGAAAGGAGAGGTTTGCAGCAGCTGTGAGTGAAAGGGCCCTAATAGCCCTGTGTGCCTGTCCTGTGAGATGCAATCCCTATGCTAAGTGTACCTGTTTGTGGTACTTCCGGAAACACTCCCCTAAGCATAGGGCAGGGTGGTCAGGGCAGTCAGGACAGAAATAGCGGGTGTCACGCCTTATTCCACTCCTGCTACAGACACAACATCTTTTTCGGGGTGACGGTTGGGTTGAGGTACCAGCAACGACATTGGGGAAATGTCACTCGTGTTGACGGCTCACTACACTGGTGGTTGGGGCCACGGAACCTCCTGGATACAGGAGGTTCGCGATGATCTCTTCCTGAAATTTGAGGAAGGATTCTGTTCTCCCAGCCTTACTGTAGAGAACAAAACTATTGTACATCGCCAATTTAATCAAATATACAGACACCTTCTTATACCAGCATCTGGTGCGTCGGGAAACTAAATAGGGAGCCAACATCTGGTCATTGAAGTCCACCCCTCCCATGAGCGCATTATAGTCGTGGACTGAGAGGGGCTTTTCAATGACACTGGTTGCCCGTTCAATTTGTATTGTCGTGTCTGCGTGAATGGAGGAGAGCATGTAAACGTCACGCTTGTCTCTCCATTTCACCGCGAGCAGTTCTTCGTTACACAAGGCAGCCCTCTCCCCCCTTGCAAGACGGGTGGTAACGAGCCGTTGGGGGAAGCCCCGGCGACTAGGTCGCACAGTGCCACAGCAGCCAATCTGTTCTAGGAACAAATGCCTGAAGAGGGGCACACTTGTGTAAAAATTGTCCACATAAAGATGGTACCCCTTGCCAAATAAGGGTGACACCAAGTCCCAGACTGTCTTCCCACTGTTCTCCAGGTAGTCAGGGCAACCGACCGTCTCCAGGGTCTGATCTTTTCCCTCATAGATCCGAAATTTGTGGGTATAGCCTGTGGCCCTTTCACAGAGCTTATACAATTTGACCTCATACCAGGCGCGCTTGCTTGGGATGTATAGTTTGAAGCCAAGGCGCCCGGTAAAATGTATAAGGGACTCGTCTACACAGATGTTTTGCTCAGGGGTATACAAATCTGCAAATTTGTTGTTGAAGTGGTCTATGAGGGGCCGAATTTTGTGGAGCCGGTCAAAAGCTGGGTGGCATCTGGGATGGGAGGTGGTGTTGTCGCTAAAGTGCAGGAAACGCAGGATGGCCTCAAATCGTGCCCTGGACATAGCAGCAGAGAACATGGGCATGTGATGAATTGGGTTCGTGGACCAATATGACCGCAATTCATGCTTTTTGGTTAGACCCATGTTGAGGAGAAGGCCCAGAAATTTTTTTAATTCGGAAACTTGGACTGGTTTCCACCGGAAAGGCTGGGCATAATAGCTTCCCTGGTTGGCGGCTATAAATTGAGTGGCATACCGATTTGTTTCTGCCACGACTAAGTCCAACAGCTCCGCAGTCAAGAACAGCTCAAAAAATCCCAGTGCCGAACCGATCTGAGCTGTCTCAACCCGAACTCCAGACTGGGCGGTAAAAGGGGGAACTACAGGTGCGGCTGAAGTTGGGGACTGCCAATCAGGATTTGCCAGCACCTCAGGGACTCTAGGGGCTTTACGGGCCTGTCTGTGCGGTGGCTGCGATGGGGTAACTACTGCACGTGCCACCGTACGAGCTTCAACTGCCCTTCTGGTGCTCGCCACTTCACCATGTTGTACGGCAGTGCTGGTACTAGGTCCAGGGAGGGCTGCGCTGCTGGTGTATGCCTCACCACGTAATCCGACAGCGCCAGCCCCACTCTGCTGCTCTTGAAGTGGATCCTGCGCAACCTGTGGTCTATCAACAAGGGGCCAAGTACGCCTGGTGCTACCAGGGACCTCAACCTCCTCGTCCGAACTTTGGGTCAGACTGCCACTGCTTTCTACTGGTTCATATTCTGACCTGCTAGATTCGTCAGATGAGGGTTCCCATTCCTCATCCGACTGGGTCAGAAGCCTGTAGGCCTCTTCAGAAGAATACCCCCTGTTTGACATTTGGACTACTAAATTTAGGGGTATTCCCTGAGACTACCCAAGAAAAAAAGCAAGCCTGTCTTACAAATGAAAGGCTAGCGAAGTACCGGAGGCCGCTGCGATTGATAAAAAATATCAAAACAGATTTTTTTATCGCCGCAGCGCTTGTAAAGTGTTTGTGCAGTGATGAAAAAACATTAAAAAAAATTGTCACTGCGGCGGGGCGGGCATGGGTGAACGCACGTATGGGCGACCGATCAGGCCTGATCGGGCAAACACTGCGTTTTGGGTGGAGGGCAAACTAAGGTGACACTAATACTATTATAGATCTGACTGTGATCAGTTTTTATCACTTACAGATACTATAAAAGTACAAATGCTGATTAGCGATACGCTAATCAGCGAATCAGTGACTGCGGTGCGGTGGGCTGGGCGCTAACTGACGCTAACTACCTAAACAAGGGGCCTAAACTATCCTAAAACCTAACAGTCAATACTAGTGAAAAAAAATGTGACAGTTTACACTTAGCACTTTTTTCCCTTTCACTAGTGATTGACAGGGGTGATCAAGGGGTTAATTGGTGTGATGGGGGTGATCTGGGGGCTAAGTGTGGTGTTGGTGGGTACTCACTGTGATGTGTGCTCCTCTGCTGGGACCAACCGACGAAAAGGACCAGCAGAGGAGCACAGAAGCCATTTAACACCTTATATTTATAAATATAAGGTGTTAGATGGCTTGTGATTCGATTTTTTAAAAATCAGCAACCTGCCAGCGATGATCATTGGCTGGCAGGTTGCTGACGAAATACTCCTCTAACTTTTGCCGGCCCGCGATGCTCATGCGCGGGCCGGCATTGAGCGAAATCTCTCGTATCGCGAGATGATGCGTATATGCGTGACTCTGCCTGCAGCTGCCGCCTGCAGAACGCGATCCTGCTTTAGGCGGTCCGGAGGCGGTTAAATGGCTATACTATCAGAAACAGGTAGGAAGGCTTGTTTTTTCTGGGATTGCAAAAGTACGCTGAACAGTATTCCAATTTTCACAACAGCATATTTTTTGATTCATCATATCTTCCAGCAAGCAGACATGATATGCTGAGTCATATAAAATTATCCTCACCTGTTGATATGCACACATCCAAACCTGACTAAAGAATGAAGTAAAATGGCTGCCGTCAGGGAGAAAAACAGCAATGGCCCATTGTGATATCATCATCCATGTCTGCTAAAGGGTTCCATTGTGACACACTAAATGTTCCGTATATAAAAATTTTCATGGGGGCTGCCATGTTGATTTTCTGGAGGAGGGTTCCATTGTGACACGCTGAGTTTTCCATCTACTTAAATTTTCATGGGGGCTGCAATCTTATTTTGCTGGATGCTGCCATTTTGATTTGCAGTTAAAAAGAGCTTGCAACTCAATGAATTTGCACAGTTGGTAAGAGTTTATATTATATCAATGTTATTCAGAAAGGAAGATATCAAATGTGTGAGCAATACTGATTGTAGCCACACTGGAATACTGGGCGAGATCCTGCTTATGAATTCCTGGAACAGATAGGGCAGGTGCAGTGATGCTAAGGACATTTGGTACTAGCACAGAAGGTTGATTTTCACAGAAAGGTGCATTGTCAATCTAACCTAGACAAAACTCCTTAAAAGATTTGATGTCCCATGTCCGTTGGTGAGTTGCAAATGCTGAACTGACCTAACCCTGCATTATAGTGGCAAAGAAACAATGACCATAAAAGGCTTAACACCATCGGTGGCATCTTCTTCCCCCAGTGTTAAAACAGCTGGTCCAAAGGGAACTCTTGAAGTTTAAATGGCTATACTATCAGAAACAGGTAGGAAGGCTTGTTTTTTCTGGGATTGCAAAAGTACGCTGAACAGTATTCCAATTTTCACAACAGCATATTTTTTGATTCATCATATCTTCCAGCAAGCAGACATGATATGCTGAGTCATATAAAATTATCCTCACCTGTTGATATGCACACATCCAAACCTGACTAAAGAATGAAGTAAAATGGCTGCCGTCAGGGAGAAAATCAGCAATGGCCCATTGTGATATCATCATCCATGTCTGCTAAAGGGTTCCATTGTGACACACTGAGTGTTCCGTCTATTTAAATTTTCATGGAGGCTGCCATATTGATTTTCTCGAGGAGGGTTGCATTGTGTTACGCTGTGTGTTCCGTCTATTGAAATTTTTATGGGGGCTGCCATATTGATTTTCTGGAGGAGGGTTCCATTGTGACACGCTGAGTTTTCCATCTATTGAAATTTTCATGGGGGCTACCATCTTGTTTTGCTGGAGGCTGCCATTTTGATTTGCAGTTAAAAAGAGCTTGCAACTCAATAAATTTGCACAGTTGGTAAGAGTTTATATTTAGAGTTGAGCGAACACCTGGATGTTCGGGTTCGAGAAGTTCGGCCGAACTTCCCGGAAGTGTTCGGGTTCGGGATCCGAACCCGACCGGAACTTCGTCCCGAACCTCGTCCCGAACCCCATTGAAGTCAATGGGGACCCGAACTTTTGGGCACTAAAAAGGCTGTAAAACAGCCCAGGAAAGAGCTAGAGGGCTGCAAAAGACAGCAACATGTAGGTAAATCCCCTGCAAACAAATGTGGATAGGGAAATAAATTAAAATAAAAATTAAAAAAATAAAAATGAACCAATATCAATTGGACAGAGGTCCCATAGCAGAGAATCTGGCTTCACGTAAGCAGAGAATCAGTCTCTTCATGCCATAGCAAAGAATCTGGCTTCATGTCAGCAGAGAATCAGTCTCTTCATGCCATAGCAGAGAATCTGGGTTCATGTCAGCGCAGAATCAGTCTTCATGTCATAGCAGAGAATCAGGCTTTACGTCACCCACCACTGGAACAGGCCACTGTCACATATTTAGGCCCCGGCACCCAGACAGAGGAGAGAGGTCCCGTAACAGAGAATCTGGCCTTATGTCAGCACAGAATCTGTCTTCATGTCATAGCAGAGAATCAGGCTTCACGTCACCCACCACTGGAACAGGCCACTGTCACACATTTAGGCCCAGGCACCCAGGCAGAGGAGAGAGGTCCCGTAACAGAGAATCTGGCCTTATGTCAGCGCAGAATCAGTCTTCATGTCATAGCAGAGAATCAGGCATCACGTCACCCACCACTGGAACAGGCCACTGTCACACATTTAGGCCCAGGCACCCAGGCAGAGGAGAGAGGTTCCGTAACAGAGAATCTGGCCTTATGTCAGCACAGAATCTGTCTTCATGTCATAGCAGAGAATCAGGCTTCACGTCACCCACCACTGGAACAGGCCACTGTCACACATTTAGGCCCCGGCACCCAGACAGAGGAGAGGTTCATTCAACTTTGGGTTGCCCCGCAATATAATGGTAAAATGAAAATAAAAATAGTATTGAATGAGGAAGTGCCCTGGAGTAGAATAATATATTGTTAAGGGGAGGTAGTTAATATCTAATCTGCACAAGGGATGGACAGGTCCTGTGGGATCCATGCCTGGTTCATTTTTATGAACGTCAGCTTGTCCACATTGGCTGTAGACAGGCGGCTGCGTTTGTCTGTAATGACGCCCCCTGCCGTGCTGAATACACGTTCAGACAAAACGCTGGCCGCCGGGCAGGCCAGCACCTCCAAGGCATAAAAGGCTAGCTCTGGCCACGTGGACAATTTGGAGACCCAGAAGTTGAATGGGGCCGAACCATCAGTCAGTACGTGGAGGGGTGTGCACAGGTACTGTTCCACCATGTTAGTGAAATGTTGCCTCCTGCTAACACGTTCCATATCAGGTGGTGGTGCAGTTAGCTGTGGCGTGGTGACAAAACTTTTCCACATCTTTGCCATGCTAACCCTGCCCTCAGAGGAGCTGGCCGTGACACAGCTGCGTTGGCGACCTCTTGCTCCTCCTCTGCCTTCGCCTTGGGCTTCCACTGGTTCCCCTGTGACATTTGGGAATGCTCTCAGTAGCGCGTCTACCAACGTGCGTTTGTACTCGCGCATCTTCCTATCACGCTCCAGTGTAGGAAGTAAGGTGGGCACATTGTCTTTGTAAGGGGGATCCAGCAGGGTGGCAACCCAGTAGTCCGCACACGTTAAAATGTGGGCAACTCTGCTGTCGTTGCGCAGGCACTGCAGCATGTAGTCACTCGTGTGCCAGGCTGCCCAGAGGTAAGGACAAGCTGTCCTCTGTGGGAGGCGTATCGTCATCGTCCTGTGTTTCCCCCCAGCCACACACCAGTGATGGGCCCGAGCTGCTTTGGGTGCCACCCCGCTGTGAATATGCTTCATCCTCATCCTCCTCCACCTCCTCCTCATCCTCGTCCTCCTCGTCCTCCAGTAGTGGGCCCTGTCTGGCCACATTTGTACCTGGCCTCTGGTGTTGCAAAAAACCTCCCTCTGAGTCACTTCGAAGAGACTGGCCTGAAAGTGCTAAAAATGACCCCTCTTCCTCCTCTTCCTCCTGGGCCACCTCCTCTTCCATCATCGCCCTAAGTGTATTCTCAAGGAGACATAGAAGTGGTATTGTAACGCTGATAACGGCATCATCGCCACTGGCCATGTTGGTGGAGTACTCAAAACAGCGCAACAGGGCACACAGGTCTCGCATGGAGGCCCAGTCATTGGTCGTGAAGTGGTGCTGTTCCGCAGTGCGACTGACCAGTGCGTGCAGAAGCTGAAACTCCACTATGGCCTGCTGCTGCTCGCACAGTCTGTCCAGCATGTGCAAGGTGGAGTTCCACCTGGTGGGCACATCGCATATGAGGCGGTGAGCAGGAAGGCCGAAGTTACGCTGTAGCGCAGACAGGCGTGCAGCAGCAGGGTGTGAACGCCGGAAGCGCGAACAGACGGCCCGCACTTTATGCAGCAGCTCTGACATGTCGGGGTAGTTGCGAATGAACTTCTGCACCACCAAATTCAGCACATGCGCCAGGCAAGGGATGTGCGTCAAACCGGCTAGTCCCAGAGCTGCAACGAGATTTCGCCCATTATCGCACACCACCAGGCCGGGCTTGAGGCTCCACGGCAGCAACCACTCATCGGTCTGTTGTTCTATACCCCGCCACAACTCCTGTGCGGTGTGGGGCCTGTCCCCCAAACATATGAGTTTCAGAACGGCCTGCTGACGTTTACCCCGGGCTGTGCTGAAGTTGGTGGTGAAGGTGTGTGGCTGACTGGATGAGCATGTGGAAGAAGAGGAGGAGGAAGCTGAGTAGGAGGAGGAGGAGACAGGAGGCAAAGAATGTTGCCCTGCGATCCTTGGCGGCGGAAGGACGTGCGCCAAACAGCTCTCCGCCTGGGGCCCAGCCGCCACTACATTTACCCAGTGTGCAGTTAGGGAGATATAGCGTCCCTGGCCGTGCTTACTGGTCCACGTATCTGTGGTTAGGTGGACCTTGCCACAGATGGCGTTGCGCAGTGCACACTTGATTTTATCGGACACTTGGTTGTGCAGGGAAGGCACGGCTCTCTTGGAGAAGTAGTGGCGGCTGGGAACAACATACTGTGGGACAGCAAGCGACATGAGCTGTTTGAAGCTGTCTGTGTCCACCAGCCTAAATGACAGCATTTCATAGGCCAGTAGTTTAGAAATGCTGGCATTCAAGGCCAGGGATCGAGGGTGGCTAGGTGGGAATTTACGCTTTCTCTCAAATGTTTGTGAGATGGAGAGCTGAACGCTGCCGTGTGACATGGTTGAGATGCTTGGTGACGCAGGTGGTGGTGTTGGTGGTACATCCCATGTTTGCTGGGCGGCAGGTGCCAACGTTCCTCCAGAGGCGGAGGAAGAGGCCGAGGCGGCGGCAGCAGCAGAAGAGGCCGAGGCGGCAGCAGCAGAAGTGGTAGCAGGGGGAGCCTGAGTGACTTCCTTGTTTTTAAGGTGTTTACTCCCCTGCAGTTCATGCTTTGCATGCAGGTGCCTGGTCATGCAGGTTGTGCTAAGGTTCAGAACGTTAATGCCTCGCTTCAGGCTCTGATGGCACAGCGTGCAAACCACTTGGGTCTTGTCGTCAGCACATTGTTTGAAGAAGTGCCATGCCAGGGAACTCCTTGAAGCTGCCTTTGGGGTGCTCGGTCCCAGCTGGCGGCGGTCAGTAGCAGGCGGAGTCTCTTGGCGGCGGGTGTTCTGATTTTGCCCACTGCTCTCTCTTTTGCTATGCTGTTGGCTCGGTCTCACCACTGCCTCTTCCTCCGAACTGTGAAAGTCAGTGGCACGACCTTCATTCCATGTGGGGTCTAGGACCTCATCGTACCCTGCATCGTCTTCCACCCAGTCTTGATCCCTGACCTCCTGTTCAGTCTGCACACTGCAGAAAGACGCAGCAGTTGGCACCTGTATTTCGTCATCATCAGAGACGTGCTGAGGTGGTATTCCCATGTCCTCATCATCATGAAAAATAAGTGGTTGTGCGTTAGTGCATTCTATCTCTTCCACCCCTGGGGAAGGGCTAGGTGGATGCCCTTGGGAAACCCTGGCAGCAGAGTCTTCAAACAGCATAAGAGACTGCTGCATAACTTGAGGCTCAGACAGTTTCCCTGATATGCATGGGGGTGATGTGACAGACTGATGGGCTTGGTTTTCATGCGCCATCTGTGCGCTTTCTGCAGAAGACTGGGTGGGAGATAATGTGAACGTGCTGGATCCACTGTCGGCCACCCAATTGACTAATGCCTGTACCTGCTCAGGCCTTACCATCCTTAGAACGGCATTGGGCCCCACCAAATATCGCTGTAAATTCTGCTGGCTACTGGGACCTGAGGTAGTTGGTTCACTAGGACGTGTGGCTGTGGCAGAACGGCCACGTCCTCTCCCAGCACCAGAGGGTCCACTAACACCACCACGACCATGTCCACGTCCGCGTACGGGTCCCTTATTAGATGTTTTCCTCATTGTTCCCGTTCACCACAATTTTGAGAATGGCAAATTTGGGAATAGTTTTTCACCCCAGAATAAAAACTGTGCTTTTACGGTCACTACAAATAACTTGACCAGCTCAAACAGTACAGATTTGGTTGAATAGAAATGTGAGGCCTATTTTTTTTTGCGCTGTGTGACAGGTATACGTTTAATCACAGAATTAGACTTGTATCTGCACGGTAGCGTGTGTGTTAAGTTTTTCTGAATGACACTATCAGCACCTTGAATCTAAGATATCCTTTTTGGGATAGATTTCAAGAAGGCCTCATATAACATAAACTACTTAGTTATTTTGAGAATGGCAAATTTGGGAATAGTTTTTCAACCCAGAACAAAAACTGTGCTTTTATGGTCACTACAAATAACTTGACCAGCTAAAACAGTACAGATTTGGTTGAATAGAAATGTCAGGTCTATTTTTTAGGCGCTGGGTGACAGGCTCAACTTGCACCTGATGTAGTATATGGCCAAAAAATAACCACACTATTGATGGTTAAATGCACTTGGGTGACACAGGCTCAGCCTGCACCTGATGTAGTATATGGCCAAAAAATAACCACACTGTTGATGGTTAAATGCACTTGGGTGACACAGGCTCAGCCTGCACCTGATGTAGTATATGGCCAAAAAATAACCAGACTGTTGATGGTTAAATGCACTTCGGTGACACAGGCTCAGCCTGCAGCTGATGTAGGATATAGCAAAAAATAACCACACTATTGATGGTTAAAAGCACTTGGTGGTAGCTTGTGCTGGCGCACCACAAGCCACAGAATGACCGCCGATCACCCCAGAAAAAAGTGATCTAAAAACGCTCTGGTTGATAAATATGTATAGAATGGAACCGTCACTCATAACATCAGGAATTCACGTGGGACTGAGATATATAGTTTAAAAGATTTATTAAACAGATTTATCAAACAAATAAATACCCTAGTGTACACTGGGTTAAAAATACTTATATAAAATTGCTAGTAAAAATAAATAAAATGGTCATACAGCATATATTGGAACTCCTTTCCGTGTAATTCACTATGCCAAATCAAGCTGCATCCGTATCTTCCCCAATGGGTCCGACTCGTTGGATCACAGCTGTCTATGGCAGAGTGAACCAGGATTGGTCCAACAGCTGTGTGGACCAGGATTGGCCAAATAGCTATGTTCAAATATAATATCTTGCATACAAATTTCATACAATAAATGCGTATCTGGTGTACAGAGTATCACTGTGCAGTGCAAGAGATGTAGATTATTCGGATGTAGTCCGTAATGTCACTTCATACAAAATCAAGATTATCCTTCCGCTATGGAGTATCTCAATGTCTGAGTATACTGAATGTCAGTTCAATTATCCGGCATATCTGTTATACATGCACTTGTATCATTCAACGATGCGGTGCAACTCCACTTGTATTAGAGTTGTGTTTACTCACTGTGGTCTCACTGTATCCATTCCGCTGGAGGGTTATTATCGTGGCGTCCCACGCTTCAACCTTTCTCCGCTGTGGCTGTGTCAGTTCCGGTTTTACCAAGGTCTCGTCTCTAGTCTCGCGACAGGCCTTTCTCGGATACTGTGTTTCCGTGAGTCCTACAGCAATTACAATCTTGCGTGAAACAAATGTAACGTTTCCACGTCTTTGTTGTAGATAGAGTTTTCGTCTTCCTAGTACATGGCCATGTACCGCCGGGATGGTTGTCGCACAGGTATTACGCCCAGACGCGTTTCGAGATGTCTTATCTCTTCCTCAGTGGGTAACCTGTGAGCTGTGGTGTCTGGTTTTTTATACTCTCCTCTTAATTATCTGATTGTCTTCACCTGTTCTGAAGGTGATATTGTGTATCATAGACCTAACTCTCCATTAGTATTCTTTTATGCTGTGCGCATTTTTCTATTGCACTGTGTCATTTTTCATCATCGTTTAGTTGTAGTTTTGCAATTCGTTTGTTATGCTAGATATCCATATTGCTTACATATAATATAGCCATATACAAATACAACCATATAAAAATTCAACCGTACAAAATTATACAAATCATTTCAATATTACGTTTTAAAATGCGCTATAAATCTGCGCTTAGCAGATAGTTATTCCCTTCGGTATAGGCAGTGCTTCTAACTACAATATATCCATTTTCCAGCATTGCTCATTTCATATTTTATATTTCACTTGTTTTTTTTTTCATTTTTTACTTATTAGTGATAGTTTTAACAAATATTCTGTCAAACTATATATTACAATATACTTTTGGAACTTTTCTCAATCAGTCTCCTCGAGAAATTTTACGTGACATCTCGAGAGCTTTATCGACCAATATTATCTAAAGGCCAATTGTTTCAGTGTTGGAATATATCTAGGTGTTCGCCCACTGATTTCTCTTGTCAGATTTGTCAGCAGGTTATAAGTGATGTATTTCAACACTGATCTACCATTTATCTTGTAGTGGACCTCTATAATGAGGTTTATTTTTCATAATACGGATTTATCATGAAATTTATTTATATTTTTGTTTTATTACAATTTTCTAATTTTATTGCGTTTTTTCATTGCGTTTTTCCTTGCGTTTTTTTATTGCGGTTTTTTTTTGCGTTTTTCATTGCGTTTTTTTCTTTCTTTTTTGTTTTTTTTTTAGATTTTTTATTGCGGTTTTTCGAAGCTGTATAGACTAATCCTGTCAGGGGATTTTTTACCAGACTACTGTGTTTTATCGGAGATGTTTCATTTTGTCAGAAGTTTTACCTTTTTCTTTATAATCTGTATTAGGTCATGTTTCTTGCTTGACTTTATGATAAATCTTGCCCTTATTCTCCCATCAGTCCTACTCTAAATGTTATTCTATTTTCATAGTACCCCAATGTTATCTCTGGATCTCATAATTTTTGTTTTTATTTTTATTTTTTATTTTTATTTCTCATGGTATTATTTTAGATGAAGCCAAAGATTTCTAAGTTTGAATTGAGCCCGGCAGGGAGAAGACTTCCAAAATCATAGATTCTCCTGGACTCAGCCCGTGACATCCTCATAAAGTGATTATCTCCTCTCCAGTGTGTGTCCACCTTCTCCAGTGCCACAAATGAGAAGCCCCTAGGATCGCTGTTATTTGACACTTTAAAGTGTTTAGATAGAGAGTGGTTTTCGTAACCTTTTCTGATGTTATTCAAATGTTCCGAAATTCTTACTCTCAGGGGTCTCTTGGTTCTTCCAATATACTGCTTCGGGCAGGGGCACTGGAAAAGGTAGACCACACTGGAGGAATCACATGTTAAGCATCCCTTAATATCCATGTTGAACTGGTTCTGAGTAGATTGAACCCTACTGGTCTTTTTCGGAAATGTCGAATTTTTGCACCCCTGACACCTCCCACATCTATAAAACCCATTCATATTCAGCCATTTTTGAAGTGTGGGTGTTTCTTTGTTTTTGTGATACATTATCGAAGGTGCTATTTTTAATCCTAAATTAGGTGCCTTTGTGAAGGTGATTAAAGGGGAAGTGTGCAACATAGGTCCAATAACTTTATCTCTTAATAAAAAGTGCCAGTGTTGGTTTATGATATGGCGTATCTGTTTAGATGATGTGCTATAAGGTAGGATTAGCCTTAATTCACATTCCTTGTTTGTGTTTTTGTGTGTATTTGGCTGAAAAAAGGTCTCTCTCTCTATTTCTCTTATTTTCTCTAGGGCATCTGTCAGAATTTTTTCGGGGTAACCTTTACATTCGAATTGTTTTTTCATTTTTAGGGCCTCTATTTCAAAATCAGTTTCATCGGTACAGTTTCGTTTGATACGACGAAACTGACCCGAAGGGATGTTTAGGAGCCACTTAGGTAGGTGGCAGCTCGTAAATGGTATGAAGCTGTTCTTCGCTGTGGGCTTATAATGAGTATTACACTTGTATTTGTTGTCATATTGTGCAATCTGAATGTCCAGGAATTCTATGGATTCCTCTTTTATTTTGGACAGAAAGATCAGATTTTTGTCATTATGGTTCAGGGCTTCTAGAAATTGTTGTAGCTGATGTATGTCTTTTGTCCAAACAAACAGGACGTCATCGATGTAGCGACGCCATAGGGCCAGGTCCGTCCCCAGTTTGGGGGTGATGTTCTCATGTTCCCACTGTGCCAAAAATAAATTTGCATAACTGGGGGCGAACCTGGTCCCCATGGCAGTCCCACACAGCTGTAAAAAATGATCGCCCTCAAAATAGAAATAATTGTGATGGAGTATGAATTCAATCCCCTCCATCAAAAATTCTATCTGCCTAGGACATAGAGTGCCATCCATTTCTAGTTGTGATTTTACTGCTGCAATCCCTTGGTCATGTCTTATACTAGTATAGAGGGACTGGACGTCCAGAGTGCCGATAATCCAGCCTGGCTTGACGTCAAGGCCCTCCAATGTTCCAATAATATCTGTAGTGTCCCGAATGTATGACTGGGTCTTCCTCACTACCGGCTGTAATAGCACGTCGATGTACTGGGAAAGATTGGAGGTCATTGACCCTATTCCGGATATTATTGGACGTCCAGGCGGATTTTCTAGACATTTGTGAATTTTGGGCAGTCAGTAGAAGACTGGAAGTCTCCACTGCGTGCCCAAAATGAAGTTACGTTCTTGGTCAGACAATATTTTGTCTCTTAAACCTCCATCACAATAGCTAGTAAGGCTTTTATTGAATTCCTGTCCTGGGTCTCCTTTTAGTTTTTTGTATGTAGTTGTGTCTCCTAACTGTCTGAGACACTCATCTACATATTGTGTGGTATTCATGACCACTATAGCCCCCCCTTGTCTGCGGGGCGTATTGTAATATTTTTTTGTTTCTGCAGTTCTTTGATAGCACAAATTTTTCCCCCTGTTAGGGTATACCTTTGATTCTGTCTGTCCTTAATTTTTCTCAGGTCATTCTCGACTGATCTTTGGAAGGTTGCCATATCATGACCAATCTCGTTCTTTGGGAATTTTTTTGATTTATTCCTTAAATTTGTATGATGTACTCCTCCCCTATTCTCCTCTTCAATTCTCACTTGGGGTTCTACTGTTATGGGTTTTTTTTGAAAATATTTTCTCAAACAGAGTTTCCTCATAAATTTTTGCAGTCCTATATACGTATCAAATTTGTTGAGTTTGGATGTGGGTGCAAATTTTAACCCTTTGTCAAGGAGTTTCATCTGTGTATCCATGAGTATTGTGGAACTTATATTAACTATTGAATCTAGTGCAGTTATTAATTTCTCCTTCTGTCTCTCCCCCTTCTTTCTCTGTCCTCTTCTTGTTTTTCTGCCTCTGATTTTGTATATTGGTAATGTTGTCCCCTGTATGGTCGCTTGTATGGTTGCTGATGGTGTGTTGGGGACAGATTCTGCTGTCTCAAATTGTACGGGTGAACTGGTGGGGTTTGTCGTGCGTGTTTCCTTATTGGTGCCTGTAAGTGTTGTATTGGTCTTGGTGAAGGTGGTGACCTGTGTCTTATTTGTGGTTTGTGGTGTGGTGGGGTCCTGTCTAAAAAATACTTGTCTTGTAGTGTTTCATATCTATTATGTGTTGGTATGTTATATCCTCCCTGATTGTGGCTGCTATTCTCACCCACCTCCAACACTCTCTCCTGTGTATATGGACCGCTCTCTGTGTCTGATGTTGTCAATTTCGTCTGTGGTGGATCAAATCCGGATCTAGGATAGTGTTTATATTTTTTCGTTTTTTTATTCATGAGTTCTAATTCTGTCCTATCTAGGCCTTTACATAATTTTTCTTCCCATTCTTCAAATACACTATCTTTGGGGAATTTTTCAAGTAATTGTTTATATTTGTCTATTTCAATATTTAGATTTTCTAATATTTCTATTCTCCTTTTAATTATTAAATGTATCAATGCAATCGATTGTGAGAATAGTAGACTCTCCCATTCTTTATTGAATGAGTCACAGCAAAGATCTTGTGCCGGTATTTTAGTGAGCATCAGACCTCTAGGGATTTTACCTTGTTCTATAAATTGTCTGAGTGATCGTACCTCCCAGTGTTGTCTTAACTGTTTTTGTAATAAATGTTCTAATTCCCTAAAGGTTTCTGATATTGTAGGTTTATTATAATGTTCTATATTAGTATTCCCTTCAAAATTGTAGGTTTCAGTTGTCTGCCGTTTCAGTTCCACGTGGTTCCAAAAGTCCATGATTAAACCGGAGGAGCTCTAACTGCTAAGGATGGGGTATAAAACTATTCAGCAGTAAATGTTAAGCAGGTGGCTCACTCAGGTTTACCACGATTGGTGCACAGGTTCAAAGAAACACCCCTAGTTCTAATTGATAAATATATATAGAATGGAACCGGCACTCATAACATCAGGAATTCACGTGGGACTGAGATATATAGTTTAAAAGATTTATTAAACTGATTTATCAAACAAATAAATACCCTAGTGTACACTGGGTTAAAAATACTTATATAAAATTGCTAGTAAAAATAAATAAAATGGTCATACAGCATATATTGGAACTCCTTTCCGTGTAATTCACTATGCCAAATCAAGCTGCATCCGTATCTTCCCCAATGGGTCCGACTCGTTGGATCACAGCTGTCTATGGCAGAGTGAACCAGGATTGATCCATCAGCTGTGTGGACCAGGATTGGCCAAATAGCTATGTTCAAATATAATATCTTGCATACAAATTTCATACAATAAATGCGTATCTGGTGTACAGAGTATCACTGTGCAGTGCAAGAGATGTAGATTATTCGGATGTAGTCCGTAATGTCACTTCATACAAAATCAAGATTATCCTTCCGCTATGGAGTATCTCAATGTCTGAGTATACTGAATGTCAGTTCAATTATCCGGCATATCTGTTATACATGCACTTGTATCATTCAACGATGCGGTGCAACTCCACTTGTATTAGAGTTGTGTTTACTCACTGTGGTCTCACTGTATCCATTCCGCTGGAGGGTTATTACCGTGGCGTCCCACGCTTCAACCTTTCTCCGCTGTGGCTGTGTCAGTTCCGGTTTTACCAAGGTCTCGTCTCTAGTCTCGCGACAGGCCTTTCTCGGATACTGTGTTTCCGTGAGTCCTACAGCAATTACAATCTTGCGTGAAACAAATGTAACGTTTCCACGTCTTTGTTGTAGATAGAGTTTTCGTCTTCCTAGTACATGGCCATGTACCGCCGGGATGGTTGTCTCACAGGTATTACGCCCAGACGCGTTTCGAGATGTCTTATCTCTTCCTCAGTGGGTAACCTGTGAGCTGTGGTGTCTGGTTTTTTATACTCTCCTCTTAATTATCTGATTGTCTTCACCTGTTCTGAAGGTGATATTGTGTATCATAGACCTAACTCTCCATTAGTATTCTTTTATGCTGTGCGCATTTTTCTATTGCACTGTGTCATTTTTCATCATCGTTTAGTTGTAGTTTTGCAATTCGTTTGTTATGCTAGATATCCATATTGCTTACATATAATCTAGCCATATACAAATACAACCATATAAAAATTCAACCGTATAAAATTACACAAATCATTTCAATATTACGTTTTAAAATGCGCTATAAATCTGCGCTTAGCAGATAGTTATTCCCTTCGGTATAGGCAGTGCTTCTAACTACAATATATCCATTTTCCAGCATTGCTCATTTCATATTTTATATTTCACTTGTTTTTTTTTTCATTTTTTACTTATTAGTGATAGTTTTAACAAATATTCTGTCAAACTATATATTACAATATACTTTTGGAACTTTTCTCAATCAGTCTCCTCGAGAAATTTTACGTGACATCTCGAGAGCTTTATCGACCAATATTATCTAAAGGCCAATTGTTTCAGTGTTGGAATATATCTAGGTGTTCGCCCACTGATTTCTCTTGTCAGATTTGTCAGCAGGTTATAAGTGATGTATTTCAACACTGATCTACCATTTATCTTGTAGTGGACCTCTATAATGAGGTTTATTTTTCATAATACGGATTTATCATGAAATTTATTTATATTTTTGTTTTATTACAATTTTCTAATTTTATTGCGTTTTTTCATTGCGTTTTTTCATTGCGTTTTTTTATTGCGTTTTTCATTGCGTTTTTTTCTTTCTTTTTTGGTTTTTTTCAGATTTTTTTATTGCGGTTTTTCGGAGATGTATAGACTAATCCTGTCAGGGGATTTTTTACCAGACTACTGTGTTTTATCGGAGATGTTTCATTTTGTCAGAAGTTTTACCTTTTTCTTTATAATCTGTATTAGGTCATGTTTCTTGCTTGACTTTATGATAAATCTTGCCCTTATTCTCCCTTCAGTCCTACTCTAAATGTTATTCTATTTTCATAGTACCCCAATGTTATCTCTGGATCTCATAATTTTTGTTTTTATTTTTATTTTTTATTTTTATTTCTCATGGTATTATTTTAGATGAAGCCAAAGATTTCTAAGTCTGAATTGAGCCCGGCAGGGAGAAGACTTCCAAAATCATAGATTCTCCTGGACTCAGCCCGTGACATCCTCATAATGTGATTACCTCCTCTCCAGTGTGTGTCCACCTTCTCCAGGGCCACAAATGAGAAGCCCCTAGGATCGCTGTTATGTGACACTTTAAAGTGTTTTATGCGCACAGCATAAAAGAATACTAATGGAGAGTTAGGTCTATGTTACACAATATCACCTTCAGAACAGGTGAAGACAATCAGATAATTAAGAGGAGAGTATAAAAAACCAGACACCACAGCTCACAGGTTACCCACTGAGGAAGAGATAAGACATCTCGAAACGCGTCTGGGCGTAATACCTGTGAGACAACCATCCCGGCGGTACATGGCCATGTACTAGGAAGACGAAAACTCTATCTACAACAAAGACGTGGAAACGTTACATTTGTTTCACGCAAGATTGTAATTGCTGTAGGACTCACGAAACACAGTATCCGAGAAAGGCCTGTCGCGAGACTAGAGACGAGACCTTGGTAAAACCGGAACTGACACAGCCACAGCGGAGAAAGGTTGAAGCGTGGGACGCCACGGTAATAACCCTCCAGCGGAATGGATACAGTGAGACCACAGTGAGTAAACACAACTCTAATACAAGTGGAGTTGCACCGCATCGTTGAATGATACAAGTGCATGTATAACAGATATGCCGGATAACTTAACTGACATTCAGTATACTCAGACATTGAGATACTCCATAGCGGAAGGATAATCTTGATTTTGTATGAAGTGACATTACGGACTACATCCGAATAATCTACATCTCTTGCACTGCACAGTGATACTCTGTACACCAGATACGCATTTATTGTATGAAATTTGTATGCAAGATATTATATTTGAACATAGCTATTTGGCCAATCCTGGTCCACACAGCTGTTGGACCAATCCTGGTTCACTCTGCCATAGACAGCTGTGATCCAACGAGTCGGACCCATTGGGGAAGATACGGATGCAGCTTGATTTGGCATAGTGAATTACACGGAAAGGAGTTCCAATATATGCTGTATGACCATTTTATTTATTTTTACTAGCAATTTTATATAAGTATTTTTAACCCAGTGTACACTAGGGTATTTATTTGTTTGATAAATCAGTTTAATAAATCTTTTAAACTATATATCTCAGTCCCACGTGAATTCCTGATGTTATGAGTGCCGGTTCCATTCTATATATATTTATCAATTAGAACTAGGGGTGTTTCTAGTAGGCAAGGCTGTGATGGCCTCTTGGGGCAAGTAGTTTGAAGCTTGTTGATTGGCTGCTTTGCAGCCTTTCAAAAAGCGCCAAGAAAGCGCCGAACACCGAACCCGGACTTTTAAGAAAATGTTCGGGTTCGGGTCCGTGTCATCCCTATACAGTTCGGGTTCGCTCATCCCTATTTATATTATAACAATGTTATTCAGGAAGAAAAATATCAAATGTTTGAGCAATACTGATTTTAGCCACACTGGAATACTGGGCATGATCCTGCTTATGAATTCCTGGACCAGATAGGGCAGTTGCAGTGATGCTAATGACATTCGGTACTAGCACAGAAGGTTGATTGGACAGAAAGGTGCATTGTCAATCTAACCTAGACAAAACTCCTTAAAAGATTTCATGTCCCATGTCCGTTGGTGAGTTGCAAATGCTGAACTGACCTGACCCTGCATTATAGTGGCAAAGAAACAATGACCATAAAAGGCTTAACACCATCGGTGGCATCTTCTTCCCCCAGTGTTAAAACAGCTGGCCCAAAGGGAACTCTCGAAGTTTAAATGGCTATACCATCAAAAACAGGTAGGAAGGCTTGTTTTTTCTGGGATTGCAAAAATACGCTGAACAGTATTCCAATTTTCACAATAGCATATTTTTGGATTAATCATATCTTCCAGCAAGCAGACATGATATGCTGAGTCATATAAAATTATCCTCACCTGTTGATATGCACACATCCAAACCTGACTAAAGAATGAAGTAAAATGGCTGCCGTCAGGGAGAAAAACAGCAATGGCCCATTGTGATATCATCATCCATGTCTGCTAAAGGGTTCCATTGTGACACAGTGAGTGTTCCGTCTATTTAAATTTTCATGGAGGCTGCCATGTTGATTTTCTCGAGGAGGGTTCCATTGTGTTACGCTGTGTGTTCCGTCTATTGAAATTTTCATGGGGGCTGCCATATTGATTTTCTCGAGGAGGGTTACATTGTGACACGCTGAGTTTTCCATCTATTGAAATTTTCATGGGGGCTACCATCTTGTTTTGCTGGAGGCTGCCATTTTGATTTGCAGTTAAAAATAGCTTGCAACTCAATGAATTTTCACAGTTGGTAAGAGTTTATATTATAACAATGTTATTCAGGAAGAAAGATATCAAATGTTTGAGCAATACTGATTGTAGCCACACTGGAATACTGGGCGGGATCCTGCATATGAATTCCTGGACCAGATAGGGCAGGTGCAGTGATGCTAAGCACATTCGGTACTAGCACAGAAGGTTGATTGGACAGAAAGGTGCATTGTCAATCTAACCTAGACAAAACTCCTTAAAAGATTTGATGTCCCATGTCCGTTGGTGAGTTGCAAATGCTGAACTGACCTGACCCTGCATTATAGTGGCAAAGAAACAATGACCATAAAAGGCTTAACACCATCGGTGGCATCTTCTTCCCCCAGTGTTTAAACAGCTGGTCCAAAGGGAACTCTCGAAGTTTAAGTGGCTATACCATCAAAAACAGGTAGGAAGCCTTGTTTTCTCTGGGATTGCAAAAATACGCTGAACAGTATTCGAATTTTCACAACAGCATATTTTTGGATTAATCATTTCTTCCAGCAAGCAGACATGATATGCTGAGTCATATAAAATTATCCTCACCTGTTGATATGCACACATCCATACAAATGCTCGCAGTTTAGGTAAAAAAATCAATGAACTTGGGTCAATAATGGCATCTGAGAATGTAGATTTAGTGGCTGTTACGGAGACATGGTTTAATGAAAGAAATGACTGGGACATAACCATACGAGGGTACTCTTTATACAGAAGAGACAGAGAAGGCAAGAAAGGAGGAGGAGTGGCCCTGTATGTGAAAGATAGCATTAAATCTAACCTAATACAAGTTGGTGAGGACAACATAGAGTCAGTTTGGGTTACTTTGCAGTTTGCTAACCATGCAGTAACTCGTGTAGGTGTGATATATAGATCACCTGGTCAAGTTAAAGAACTAGATGATCTACTAGTTGAAGAAATAGCTAAAATGACAATGAAAGGAGAAGTTATCATTATGGGAGATTTCAATCTTCCAGATATAAACTGGAAAACCAAAATAGCAAGTTCTACCAGGAGTACAGATATTCTAAATTCCCTACTGGGGTTATCTCTACAACAAGTGGTTGAGGAGCCAACCCGGAGGGAGGCCATTTTGGATTTGGTATTCACAAATGGGGATTCGGTATATGATGTCATTGTAGGCGAAACCTTGGGATCTAGTGATCACCAGTCAGTGTGGTTTAATATAAGAACTGTGAAAGAGTCCCACCATACAAAAACAAAAGTTTTAGATTTTAGAAAAACAGACTTTTCAAAAATGAAATTAGTCATAAATGAGTTCTTATCAGACTGGAACGGATTACATGGAGTCCAGGAGAAATGGGACTACTTAAAAGGTGCATTATTGAAGGCAACAGAAAATTGCATTAGACTTGTCAGTAAAAGCAAAAAAAGGAAGAGACCACTGTGGTACTCAGCAGAAGTGGCCCAAATCATTAAAAATAAAAAGCTAGCATTTTGTAATTATAAAAAAAAACAGAGCAATGAAGATAAGGAAATCTACAAGATTAGGCAGAAAGAGGCCAAGCAAGTTATAAGAACTTCTAAAGCGCAGGCAGAAGAAAAACTAGCTCAGTCTATGAAAAAAGGGGATAAGACATTCTTCAGATATATAAATGAAAAAGGAAATTAAAACAAGGAATAACTAAATTAAAAACAAAGGACGGAAGGTTTGTAGAAGAGAATAAAGGGCTAGCCGACTGCCTTAATGAATACTTCTGTTCAGTTTTTACAAAAGAAAAAGGAGAAGGACCTCCACTAGAAAGGATGACTAATAAATCGTTTGATGCATGTGTCTTTACAGAGGAAGATGTTCTAAGTTTGCTGTCTAAAGTGAAGACAAATAAGTCACAGGGGCCTGATGAGATACACCCAAAATTATTAAAAGAGCTTAGTGGTGAGCTGGCAAAACCGTTAACAGATTTATTTAACCAATCATTAGTAACAGGAGTCGTCCCGGAAGATTGGAAATTGGCAAATGTCGTGCCCATTCACAAGAAAGGTAGTAGGGAGGAATCGAGCAACTATAGACCAGTGAGTCTGACATCAATAGTAGGCAAATTAATGGAAACCCTATTAAAGGATAGGATTGTGGAACATCTAAAATCCCATGGATTGCAAGATGAAAAACAACATGGGTTTACTTCAGGGAGATCATGTCAAACAAATCTTATAGATTTTTTTGACTGGGTGACTAAAATAATAGACGGTGGAGGTGCAGTAGACATCGCATATCTAGATTTTAGTAAGGCTTTTGACACTGTCCCACATAGAAGACTTATCAATAAACTGCAGTCATGGAGCATGGACTCCCATATTGTTGAGTGGATTAGGCAGTGGCTGAGTGACAGACAGCAGAGGGTTGTAGTCAATGAAGAACATTCAAAACAAGGTCATGTTACCAGTGGGGTTCCACAGGGATCTGTACTGGGACCAATTTTGTTTAATATCTTCATAAGTGATATTGCAAAAGGCCTCGAAGGTAAGGTTTGTCTTTTTGCTGATGACACAAAGATATGTAACAGGGTTGATGTTCCTGGAGGGAAACAACAAATGGAAAATGATTTAGCAAAACTAGAAGAATGGTCAGAACTCTGGCAACTGAAATTTAATGTGGATAAGTGCAAGATAATGCACCTGGGGCGTAAAAACCCAAGGGCAGAATATAGAATATTTGACACAGTCCTGACCTCAGTATCTGAGGAAAGGGATTTAGGAGTAATTATTTCAGAAGACTTAAAGGTGGGAAGACAATGTAATAGGGCAGCACGAAATGCCAGCAGAATGCTTGGATGTATAGGAAGAGGTATAAGCAGTAGAATGAGTGAAGTGCTTATGCCGCTGTACAGAACACTGGTGAGACCTCACTTGGAGTATTGTGCGCAGTACTGGAGGCCATATCTCCAGAAGGATATAGATACTCTAGAGAGAGTTCAGAGAAGAGCTACTAAACTAGTACATGGATTGCAGGATAAAACTTACCAGGAAAGGTTAAAGGACCTTAATATGTATAGCTTGGAAGAAAGAAGAGACAGAGGGGATATGATAGAAACTTTTAAATACATAAAGGGAATCAACTCGGTAAAGGAGGAGAGCATATTTAAAAGAAGAAAAACTACCACAAGAGGACACAGTTTTAAATTAGAGGGGCAAAGGTTTAAAAGTAATATAAGGAAGTATTACTTTACTGAGAGAGTAGTGGATGCATGAAATAGCCTTCCTGCAGAAGTGGTAGCTGCAAATACAGTGGAGGAGTTTAAGCATGCATGGGATAGGCATAAGGCTATCCTTCATATAAGATAGGGCCAGGGACTATTAATAGGATTCAGATATATTGGGCAGACTAGATGGGCCAAATGGTTCTTATCTGCCGTCACATTCTATGTTCTATGTTTCTATGTTTCTATCCAAACCTGACTAAAGAATGAAGTAAAATGGCTGCCGTCAGGGAGAAAAACAGCAATGGCCCATTGTGATATCATCATCCATGTCTGCTAAAGGGTTCCATTGTGACACAGTGAGTGTTCCGTCTATTTAAATTTTCATGGAGGCTGCCATGCTAAGGACATTCGGTACTAGCACAGAAGGTTGATTGGACAGAAAGGTGCATTGTGAATCTAACCTAGACAAAACTCCTTAAAAGATTTGATGTCCCATGTCCGTTGGTGAGTTGCAAATGCTGAACTGACCTGACCCTGCATTATAGTGGCAAAGAAACAATGACCATAAAAGGCTTAACACCATCGGTGGCATCTTCTTCCCCCAGTGTTAAAACAGCTGGCCCAAAGGAAACTCTCGAAGTTCAAGTGGCTATACCATCAAAAACAGGTAGGAAGGCTTGTTTTTTCTGGGATTGCAAAAATACGCTGAACAGTATTCCAATGGGATTATAGATCATACAAAACCCGTATCCAATCACCTTATCAATACAACTGATATAAATAAATAAGACTTGTTTTTTCTGGGATTGCAAAAATACGCTGAGCAGTATTCCAATTTTCACAACAGCATATTTTTGGATTAATCATATCTTCCAGCAAGCAGACATGATATGCTGAGTCATATAAAATTATCCTCAACTGTTGATATGCACACATCCAAACCTGACTAAAGAATGAAGTAAAATGGCTGCCGTCAGGGAGAAAAACAGCAATGGCCCATTGTGATATCATCATCCATGTCTGCTAAAGGGTTCCATTGTGACACACTGAGTGTTCCGTCTATTTAAATTTTCATGGAGGCTGCCATATTGATTTTCTCGAGGAGGGTTCCATTGTGTTACGCTGTGTGTTCCGTCTATTGAAATTTTCATGGGGGCTGCCATATTGATTTTCTGGAGGAGGGTTCCATTGTGACACGCTGAGTTTTCCATCTATTGAAATTTTCATGGGGGCTACCATCTTGTTTTGCTGGAGGCTGCCATTTTGATTTGCAGTTAAAAAGAGCTTGCAACTCAATGAATTTGCACAGTTGGTAAGAGTTTATATTATAACAATGTTATTCAGGAAGAAAGATATCAAATGTTTGAGCAATACTGATTGTAGCCACACTGGAATACTGGGCGGGATCCTGCTTATAAATTCCTGGACCAGATAGGGCAGGTGCAGTGATGCTAAGGACATTCGGTACTAGCACAGAAGGTTGATTGGACAGAAAGGTGCATTGTCAATCTAACCTAGACAAAACTCCTTAAAAGATTTGATGTCCCATGTCTGTTGGTGAGTTGCAAATGCTGAACTGACCTGACCCTGCATTATAGTGGCAAAGAAACAATGACCATAAAAGGCTTAACACCATCGGTGGCATCTTCTTCCCCCAGTGTTAAAACAGCTGGCCCAAAGGGAACTCTCGAAGTTTAAATGGCTATACCATCAAAAACAGGTAGGAAGGCTTGTTTTTTCTGGGATTGCAAAAATACGCTAAACACTATTCCAATTTTTACAACAGCATATTTTTTGATTAATCAAATCTTCCAGCAAGCAGACATAATTTGCTGAGTCATATAAAATTATCCTCACCTGTTGATATGCACATATCCAAACCTGACTAAAGAATGAAGTAAAATGGATGCCGTCAGGGAGAAAAACAGCAATGGGCCATTGTGATATCATCATCCATGTCTGCTAAAGGGTTCCATTGTGACACACTGAGTGTTCCGTCTATTTAAATTTTCATGGAGGCTGCCATGTTGATTTTCTCTAGGAGGGTTCCATTGTGTTATGCTGTGTGTTCCGTCTATTGAAATTTTCATGGGGGCTGCCATATTAATTTTCTGCAGTAGGGTTCCATTGTGTTACGCTGTGTGTTCCGTTTATTGAAATTTTCATGGGGGCTGCCATATTGATTTTCTGGAGGAGGGTTCCATTGTGACACGCTGAGTTTTCCATCTATTGAAATTTTCATGGGGGCTACCATCTTGTTTTGCTGGAGGCTGCCATTTTGATTTGCAGTTAAAAAGAGCTTGCAACTCAATGAATTTGCACAGTTGGTAAGAATTTATATTATAACAATGTTATTCAGGAAGAAAGATATCAAATGTTTGAGCAATACTGATTGTAGCCAGACTGGAATACTGGGTGAGATCCTGCATATGAATTCCTGGACCAGATAGGGCAGGTGCAGTGATGCTAAGGACATTTGATACTAGCACAGAAGGTTGATTGGACAAAAAGGTGCATTGTCAATCTAACCTAGACAAAACTCCTTAAAAGATTTGATGTCCCATGTCCGTTGGTGAGTTGCAAATGCTGAACTGACCTGACCCTGCATTATAGTGGCAAAGAAACAATGACCATAAAAGGCTTAACACCATCGGTGGCATCTTCTTCCCCCAGTGTTAAAACAGCTGGTCCAAAGGGAACTCTCGAAGTTTAAGTGGCTATACCATCAAAAACAGGTAGGAAGGCTTTTTTCCTCTGGGATTGCAAAAATACGCTGAGCAGTATTCCAATTTTCACAACAACATATTTTTGGATTAATCATATCTTCCAGCAAGCAGACATGATATGCTGAGTCATATAAAATTATCCTCACCTGTTGATATGCACACATCCAAACCTGACTAAACAATGAAGTAAAATGGCTGCCGTCAGGGAGAAAAACAGCAATGGCCCATTGTGATATCATCATCCATGTCT